>NC_056734.1:716354090-716539090 GCF_019279795.1 Protopterus annectens
GGACCTCCCTGGGGTGACAATGGTAAGTGACAGGATGCATTGCTGTGCTACTAGGCACCATACCTCTCTACATATGTGAGCCAGACATCTGGACAAAGCCATGAGTAATTGGGTGACAAAGGCCTAAATATATGGACCATTGTAACTATTGGCCTTACAAACCTGGAAGGGTGACACAATAACGGATTTTGCATTAGCATGCATTTTTCTATAGGGTATGAAGTCTGAGACACTACAATCCATCATTATTTTCTGACTTTAGACTTTCTTGGTTTGCCGGTGATTTGCCAGACAACCACTATTTTGGAATAAAGACACCACAGATATGATGTAAACCTCTGTACATTCTGCAAAAGGTCTGTACAGTTGGGAGGTATGGTAGGCACTGTGTAGGTTACTCCAACCTGTGTACTGTTCATATGTGTGGCCCCCTGTACATGACCTGTCCAGCTTCCTGGCAGTAATGGATATTGACATCTGGACAGTGTGTACAACTCCCACCGTAGGTGTAGCTGACATGCAAAATAGTTGGCACTTCATTTTGTGGAACATGGCCCTGTCTACCACAGTACTCTACCTAGGCCACTAGGACACAACAGCCATGAGAATTTGCTGGTCACATCCTGACAGTATTCTCCGCACATATGCATAGCTCATTGACAGCTGCATATTGTGGACATACAACTAGTTATCATGTTGATTAGGACACCCCTGGCAATGTGTGCTCTGCTGCTATTATCCTACAAACTTACATGTTACTGCATTTCTATGTGAATATGGGTGTGGGGGGGCACACCTGTCAATGGTACACATTTGCACAGACTGTGCTGATATTGACTTTACATTTTGGTTCCATTTAGCTGCACAGCTGCACTATTCCTGTGCGGAAAAAAACATTGAATCCTGGGGAGTGACTTTTAGTGACTTCAGTTTTCTATGATTTGCCTGAAAGTCATAAATTACATGAGAAACTGACCAAAAATCTGTCACAAAAATCTGGACATTCTGCGAAAACCTGGGCAGTTGAAAGGTATGAGGGTTCTCAGTTATGAACATATGATCACAAATATGAAAATATGAATAATCAGTGACAAATAGTGATTAATTTCTATACTGCAGCACATCTTAGATTAACAATCTTAGTATCATTGTATTAAAAACTCTTCACACTTTCTAATACTGCCTATTATTAGCTGGTAAGTTGCTTAGTTAAAGAAGTCAGACTCAAAAAAGTTCTGGGTGTAAACTGGAAAAATACAGGAAAGGTGTTACAGGCTTGAATGAGTTAAATCAAGGCTGCAGTAGCCTAAGCTATTTGGGTAGATTACCATAACTTAAAAAACAAAAAGGGAAGACAAAGCCAATTAAGACTACAGGAGGCCCTGGAAAATAATCATAGCAAATCCTGTTTTGGGAAAGGAATTCAGTTTGTAGTGTTTCACAAGCATACAGGGAGGACCATGTTGGTGCTTCTAGAATACTTCAAGTATCCACCCCTTTGCAGAAAGCCACTGAAGAAGCCAAAGCCCTAGTATAACTGAGGGTAATCCTGCCAGGAAGTGGTTTATTATGGTGAGAATAGTAAAAAGAAATAGCATGAGACAACCATCTAGAAATTGCTTTGGCACTGGTTGCCCATTCCTCTTACCTTTATAGGAGACAAATAGCTGAACAGATTTCCTGAAGGACTGAGTTTTATCTACAAAGGTAGTCCAGAGTATGAATATTGTTGTCCCTTGTTTTGGGGTTCAAGAAGAAGACAGGGAGATAAACAGACTAGCTCATGGTAAACACGGAAATAAAAAAGACTGGCTTATGGAAAACATAGAGAGATACATAGACTAGCTCATTGTAAACTCTGAGACTACTTTTGGCATAAGAGAAGAATTAGTTCTCAAAAAAACCCTTGTCCTTGTGTAAAATGAGGTAGGGTTGATTCACTGTAAGAGCTTTTAACTTAGATTCTCTGCTAGCAGACGTCAGAGAAATTAGTACAGCAGTTTTCCATGTTAAGAGCCTCAGATCAGCCTGATCAGCTGGTTCAAATGGAGAAAGAGTAAGCTTTTCCAGCACATTATGGAGGAGGAGCCAGCTGCGTTTTAGGTGGACAGATATGTAAAACCTGTTTCAAAATGTACTTGATTTGAAGACAGGAAGGTGTGAGGGTCCAGGGGTAGACAAATGCAAATGGCCAACAAATGAACATTGAAAAAGGAGTAAGAAAGGCCACAGAACAGTAACTCACACAAATAATCAAAAATCAGAGGTAGCCAGGCCTTAAAAGGGTCCTGGATCTTAGAATGGCACCACCAAGAAAATCTTTTCCAATGACATATATATGATTTCCTAATAGCCTCCTTCAATACCTGTTGCATGTCCTCAGAAGAAAGATGCTGAAAAAGTATCAAAATTCTTTCATGCAAGTAGTCAATTGAAGATACTTCAGGTTGAGGTTTGTTTGTTGCATGTTTTCCCCCCAATCCACATCCATCTATAATGCCTCAGTTCATTCTTCCATGTAACCCGTAAACTCATACTGCATGTCAGCCTGATCAGCTGTTAAAAAAAAACACAATCTTAATATCAGTCTGAATACATTTACAAAATAAAAAAAAAACATTGTTTTGGCCTACATTCCAGACTTTTAACATCGGGACTTTATGGGGTATTTTTCTTAAACCACACAACTATGAAAGTCTGTTTACTGTTGTAAACTGTTAATTCTAGAGTGACACAGCACTGTAGATAAAAAAAATGGTTTTGCACTGTGGACAAACCAGTACTACTAGCCAGTAGAAAGCATTGTGGAAACTATTTCAATCTGACATTATTACATCTGCTGTAGTTGCTGCTGGAACTGCCAGGACTGATAAGGTTAGATCTGTTGTAACTCAGCAAAGTTAAACACCACTTAGGTGAATCCTGCCAAAATGAGATGATCAACTTTGCTGAAAAATTGACAGATGGCTTCTGAGTTACCTTAAAGGTCCTATATTAAAAGTCAAAAACTATATGGTGAATAAGACTATACATACTGCAGATGATAAGCCATTGCTGTACTGACAAAATTACATTTCGATGAGGTATTAGGTCAGCTCACTACTGAATATCCTATCCGCTCATCCTTCAACACATATTCTGAGTACACTTTAAGTGCTGCTTTTTCCCCACAGAATACGAGAAAAAGCAACATTCCTCACAATTACCTTGTGACACTTCATACCACATAATGTCATCGATTTGTAGCAAACTGGGGTACCCACATGCCAAGTTACACTGCAGGTGACCATGACAATAATGATGAAGCAGAAGGATTCATGTGCCACTAACATAAACCAGATTTTTCAGATATGCTTAACTCTGTGGAAAATTACTTGCACTTCCATCTGTTTCAAGAATGACAATGTAACGAATGGTATTTTGCTTATACAATTATAATAGTATTCACTGAAGATATACTCACAACATCCTTTTTCTGTAAGACTGTTTAACAGAAAATAGCAATAGTAAAAAATCCAAAGACTTGACCTGAATTTACTATTTAAATGAAGGTACTTGTTTTTTTCTTTATACACTGATGAAGGGTTGATCCCGAAAGCTTTGTGACTTCTTACTTTTACTTTATCCCTACATTTCCAGGCTTTGGGTTTTTTACTATTGTTCTGCATTTTGTATCCTGCCTGGTTCACCTACATGCTGTTCATGTTTTCTGGATTAATAGAAAATGGCACCCATTGAACTAAAAACAATATTCTTAAAACATCTTTTTCTTTGGAAGCCTTGACCTGTCACTTCCATGTAGGGCAATATCGCCTGTGTCTTTGCAGAGTTATAAATCTACCAATGAATCACCACTTGTTGAGGAAAACAGGAATTTTCACAATGTAGGAAATTTGCTTTCAAGCAACCAGGTGTGGTGTGACATATTCAGTTTCATGGTCCCAACTGTTTCTAATTGCTACACTGGATACTCGTTGCTAGGACAAGATTATCATTTCTTACCCACTACACTGTGATCTATATAATTACTTCCCATAGTAATTTCAGGCATTAATACATGTGCTCAGCTTTAAATTCTGCAGAAGCTCTGATGTACTGGGTGCTCCTTCACTCCAATATTATTCACCTCATTATCAGTTATTTCTTTTTACATGGATCACCCTAATGGTCAGTTACCAACCAGGCAACAACAAAATAATTGGAGCATTTGGGTCAGTTGACCAGGATATCAATAAACTGCAGTGTGTTACAGTGAAATCATGTAACAGTGGGGATTTCACAGTTTCTTTTTTCCCCCACTGCTGTAAAATCTTCTAGTTAGTATATACAGAGAAATGTGGGAGTATGTGGTGGGGGAGGAGGTGAGTACAGACAGCTAGACGTCTACCAAAACAGTTTCCTAAAGACTGTTAGAAAATTAGGTGGTGTGGGATTCTGTCTTCTCATGTGTTATAATTTTATACACATATATATATATATATATATATATATATATATATATATATATATATATATATATATATATATATATATATATATATATATATATATATATATGTATGTGTGTATGTGTGTGTGTGTGTGTGTGTGTGTGTGTGTGTGTGTGTGTGTGTGTGTGTGTGTGTGTGTGTGTGTGTGTGTGTGTGTGTGTGTGCGCGTGTGTGTGTGCGTGTGTGTGTGTGTGCGTGTAGCTCAGCAGGTAGTAGTATACTCATCTTTAGTGTAGAAGGTTGTGGGTTCTATTCACACACCAAGAGCTTGCACTAATTTTTTCAATACTGACACTACAAAGGAGCATAAGGGGGATGCTGCACTCCTGAGTGTGTCATTTTTTTATGAGTTCCTAAACCAAGCCCACATTTGCCTGAGTTGGTGGTAGCTCTGGTGGATGTAAAAGACCTTGTGACATTTATAAAAAAGAGTAGGGGAAGTTCCCTGGTGTGGTGGGCAAATTTTCACTAGACAGTATAAATATTACATCAGGTCTGTCCTGAAAAGAGGCCATTGGCCTAGTGGAACCAACACAGTCACTGGTGTTAGCTAAATAAATATTTTCCCTCTCCCTCTCTCTCTCTCTGTGTATGTGTATATATATATATATATATATATATATATATATATATATATATATATATATATATATATATATATATATATATATACATATTTATATCTGTAGCTATAGCTGTATCTCTATGTATCTATCTATCTATCTATCTATCTATCTATCTATCTATCTATCTATCTATCTATACACACATGTGCGTGCATGCCTATGCATTTATTTTGGTGATAAAAAGTGTTTTTAGCAAGAAAAATTATCTACAGTAGTACAGGAATAATGAAAAACATCTCTATTAGCTCACTTTTGATTATGTCACTGACCTTTTATTCTATAGTTTTGGATGTACAGGAGCACCTGCAGTATCCCCTCAGTTCTCTGAGGTCATTCTTGGTATGCTGTCTAGAATTGTTATGCAGATGGCGTTATATTTTTCTGGCATCTGATACCTTCATCTTTAGGTGCTAAAAGCAAAGTATGACTGATTGCTATAGTATCTCGACTTACTTAAAGGCAGTTGAGAATTGCAGTTCTTTTTGTATTTTTTTGTCTGGTATTCAAGTGCATATTCCACTTGTATATTTGTGAATTTTGAGACGTAATATCAGGATTGCTAAGGCACTGAAAAGCTTAACAAGGGTTTGACTTTCAGTACAAGTTTCTGCATGTACTTCATTTCTTGGTATTTTTTTTCTATTTCACTAACATTTGGGGAAGTGAATGCCTTTCTGTTTCAGAAAGCCATTTCAGTTTGCTAGTTAATTGGCATTATCTGAGACAAGTGTACTTTTAGTGTAGTCTGCCTTTTGGTGCATTTTTATAAAGAAATGCTGATACTAGTCTTTTCCAGCTCCTTAATGCCATTATAATAAGGCCAGTCAATGCAGCAGGCATTGATTGGTGTAAAATGCAAATGCTGGCTTTGAGGTTGTCATGTCCTTCTTTAGCATAGCAGTATCAGACTGCATTTCATAGGTATGATAACTAAAGGTCTCCAGGCTACTCATGCAGTACATTCTGCCCCATGTCACATTCTATGAACTTATGGTCACAGATTTAGTCCCAGGACTCTGGCACATTTTTAAGGTGGATGTCCTCAATGCCAAAAGTCTAAGCAATAAGTTGTCTGAGCATGAATCACTCCTGGAATTGGAAAACATCCATGTCTGTGTAGTTACTGACATGCACTTTAAATGAAAAGAGAGCACTGTCTGTATACAGGTTTTTGTGCTAAGCATGCCTTCAGATCCAGTGGTTACTGTGGAGAAGACTCCATATTTGTTAAGGAACATATTACCTTCAGGCAGATCGTAGGGATCGACAAACTGAACTCATTGAACTACAAATCACTCTTAATAGGCTTAATTATAAAATAGCTTATTACAGATCACCCTCTTTACCCACTGATGAGCATGAAAGATTCCTCAGTGTTTCTAAATGATCTCACATCAGCAAAAACTCCATTATTTTGTGCGACTTTAACAACCCTTAAATAAACCGTGATGTCTGTATATCTTATGTATGATATGCCTCAAAAATCCTTGACTTATTAACTCATTACATCTGAGTGATGTCTCCAGGTGCATCTGCAGTTAACTCCTACTGATGTCTCTAAGCATCAAATAATGCTTGTCCATATTTGCATCAATAATTCCAAAACCATGCTATGTACAAGATTTTTAAAAAAATTTCTTAAACCTTACACAATGACAAATTCAATTGCATTAATATTTAACCTCTGCCTAGTGCATGTAAAGAGATATTAACTGTTGTTTTATTAAATGAATTTATGTTGGACAGCATAGTGGTGCAGCGGTAGCATCGTTACATCCTAGCAAGAGGTGCTCCAGTTCAATTCTCAGCTGGAGTGCCTTCTGTGCAGAGTCTGTATGTCCTCCCTGCATTTGTGTGGGTTTCCTCCAGGTGCTCTGGTTTCCTCCCACATTTCAAAGAGATGCATCTGGAGCATTTCTCCCCAGGCCTCCACTGAAATTTGGCTTTGTTCCAAGTCAAACTTTCCTGGTAAACAAATGTTAAATAAATATAATTTTTACATTTTTCTAAATATCTCAACAGCCAAGTAACACAGACAGAACTCCCTAGCCTCATATGAAAGCTATCAGCTAAATGAATAAAATGCTGCTGACAGTATGTGTGTAACTTGAGTGATGCTGAGATATTGTAAATTGTTTACATAATATCACAAATATAATAGTCACTGTGTTTACTGTGACTTATAAAATTCAGTTTAAGAATTAGAACCTAAAGATTGCTACCACTATAAAATAGTTTGTGTGGAAGGGCTTGCCATCTATACTTCTTTCATAATCCCTTTGGTTTCAGTCATATACGAACATTTGTTTAAAATGTGAGGACATCATTTGATTCTGTCAAAAAGCTTAGGCTCCACCCATTGGAAGTTGCAGTGCAACCTTCTTGAGCTCCATTGGAGTGAATGAATTAAACAAAAACATTTCTTGAGCAATTGCAAGTTGGTAAATAAACCTACTAAAGGACATAGCATTTTTGACCTGATTCCTACCAATATGGCTGCCTCTTGCATTATTCCTTTGGTATCTTATTCCCCAATGAATTCTGGCCACAAACTTGTGACCTTCTCTTTTAAACTCTCAAAAGGCCCCACAACGTACCCCACTGAATTTAAGGGCAACAAATGTCTTAACTTCAACCTACTCTATGATAAAATATAAAAAATCACTTATGACTGTATCTCCCCTGAACTTGATACAACAGCTAGCTTCATTAAGGAATTCTATACCCATTTAGAAAGTTGTATGGAGATAGTTGTCCCTATTAGAACCAAGTATTACAGGAAATTCAGTTAACAAATCACCTTGGTGATTTTCACTGTAAATAAACTATGCAACATAAGAAAGAATCTCCTTAAATTATTTAGTGGATCTAAAACTCTCTGTTCTCAAGGATAATATCAGAACTATTACAAAAGAATAGAAGAGTCCTACCAGATCCTCTTAAGAATCCCATTAACTTGGGCTGGCCTCTGAAGCTAAAGATAATTATAAGATAATTATATATCCTTCCTTGATATGTTAGAAAACTAAAAAATAATATCCTACATTGCTCTGAACTTATTCATAATGATGCCTGATACTCTGATCCAATAGACATTGCCAGTATCCTTGCAAACAAATTAAGTGTCAGTTGCGCCACCAACACTTTTATCCAAAGCTCTGAAATATCTCAATCTCTTACACCCCAAGTTATCTCTAAAGATTGTTTACTGAAAGTGCTAATCAAGACCAAAAACTTTCTCCATGAGACTTGACAACATTGCTTAATTAATATTGTTAAACACGTCTTCATAGACACACTTCTTAAACTGTTTAAACTACATTTAGCTACTGGTTTTGTCCCTGATAAGTGGTACACTAGAGTAATTATACTCCTCAGTCACATCCCCACTCTGGGCCAGTAATCAAGGAACCTGAAACCTCACCACTGGCAGTAGAGAGAGATGTTCATTTGGAACAAAAATGGATACACCCAGTATTTCCAGATGCAGCTCTTTGCATCAAACACAATTTCCCTTAAGAGCACAAAGGGAGAACACTCAGTCTAGGGTCTGAATTTCTCTCTCTGTCTCTCTCCAGGTCCCCAGTAAGACTCCCCACTGGCACAGCTGTAGAGTTGAGTCTTCAGCCGAGTGTCCAAGCCAAGTCCTTTAGCACTCTCTTTGTGAAACCAATGCTTCATGTCCTGATCCAAGCAGCTGACACACACACTTTTTGAGATTTGATTTTCACACACACACACACACACACACACACACACACACACACACACACACACACACACACACACACACACACACACACACACATGCACTTGGGAAAGGCTGAAACAGATTTGCTAGCTTTGCCTCCTCTGTCCAGACTATAGGGAAGTTCCTGTCACCAGACTCTCCACAGCCAGCTATGCTAAGGCTCTTTATAAGGGCATTCAATTATACTAAGTGAAATTAATATTAGTACAAGTGATCATTTGACCAACAGCAAGGCTTTCAGGAGTGGCCAGAGTCGTCACCAAAGTATCTCAGAGATTAAAATATTCTCTAGAAGACCTGTTACAATGAAAAGTTAAATATATTTAATAATAAATAAGAAATGAACACAAAAATTCTAAATATCTATTTACAGTAAACACCACATTTTCAATCACAGGAAATATTAAAATAACACAGACAGATTCACACAGATACAGAAAAACAGTAACTTAACTAATCTCACTATATTTCCTGACTGATCTAAAGGCTTTCTATTCCCTGGTTCACTTACTAGAGCAAGCCAAGATGAAGTAGGAGAGGGGTCCTTCTCTGTCAGGTTCCCAAAACAGACTGCCATGAGACTTCAGTCTCATCCAGTATTAAACATCATTTGTGTCCTAGGTTACAGAATGGCATCACATATATCTAGACATCTGACTTCTGGTTTCCATGCTACCCCCATTGCTAGAAACTGCCAGGATGAGTTTTGCTCAGATCTGTTGCAGCTTCTGGAAGCCATAAAACAATTTCAAACCTCCATCCTTCCAGAGTAGCAATTAGTTTACCCCAAAGACAATACAGAAAGCTTCCTAGTACAGACTTTTTGTCTCTGGCTGCATTGAGAACTGTAAGATACAATCTTTATGGCCTAAGCCAGGTAATTTAATTTCAAACCATTTTCAAAGTTAGGTGGATTGACATTAAGCTCTTCTCTTCCAGTATTCTCTGTTAAGACATATACATTTAAACAGTCACAATAATACATGTATATTTCTTTTTCTGTCCAGCAGGGCACACTGTTGGATATCGTTAACACAAGCAGCTTTACAAATACATTTTTCAACATAAAAATCTGTACAAATCAGTCTGATATACAAATGACATATAATTGTTTACAAAATTCTAGCAAGTTGTGCTGGCATATGTTACACATCCACTGCCCTACTTTTCCTGGCATAGCTGGCCATACCTCATATTGCCAAACCCGCCATAAGGGAGGCCTTACAACCAACCCTGGTAATTATAGGCATTTCAGCATTACAAGCCTCATCTGTAAAGTCATGGAATATATTACAACTGTCGTCATAAACTATGACATCAAGTACAGCCTGTCTGTTGAACCTGGTAAACTTCTTTAAAATGGTCACAGAATCTGTAGACCTTGACTATGCAGTACACATGGTGTATCTTAGTCTGGCCAAGCCCTACCACACCATTCCTAATGCTGACATCATACATAAGCTAAATGCTTTAAAAGTTGGTCCATATGTGATAAAATGGATAGAAAAATGGCTTAAAGACAGAACACATGCAGTGCAAGCTGCAGTTGCCTCATCAGAGTTATGAAAGTGACCGGCAGTGTTCCTCTGGGCTCAGTGCTTGGACCTTACCTTTTTTGGCATTTACCTCTCAGTTTTCCAAGAAGAGAGCCAAACCTCTGGTTAACAAATATTGCAGACAACTGCAAACCAGGGATTGTTGTTAAGACACCCAAACCCTCCAGAATGAACTCTCCCTAGTGCACTCTTGGTGTACTAAAAATGGGCTCAGTGAAATTTGAAAAAGTGTAACATCATCGTTATTGGTAAACATCTCCTCCCCTTGTCATATTGCAGAGACAGCAGATCACAACAAAACAAAAATGTAGTCAGGGAATGAGGAACTTGGGTTGTTAGCTCCCTCTCTTTGACCATCATGTGAGAGTGGCTGTCAGGAAATCCTTTTATTTAGCACAGTCAGTTGCCATAGGAATGTCATCAAGGTCTAAAAAGGTAAAAAAAGACCACAAGTCTAAAGCAGCTGAGCCACCAAGAGGGAATAGTAACTCTATCCTGATATTCAATGTTTTATAGACTCTGCGGGGAGAACTCAGTCTCTTTTAATGCGTCATTAGAGAACTGATTGTCCTGGACCTCCTGTATCTCTTCAAGTCTAAAATGTCCAACAGTGCTAGAACCATGGACCTAAATCTTCACCACTAGATAAACAGAACACTGTGGAGAGATGGGTTTCTAACCCAACATCTCATAAACCTCTGGAATAAACTTCCCTTCCATATTAGGCAGCGCAGTTGTCTTTCTTCAAACATAACTGTATGGTTAGGCACTAATTTACTCTGAGAATGAATGGTATGGCCCTCCTGCAGAAAGTAAGTACAGCATGAGACAGGGTACTGGCAAGGCATTAATGGTCAAAAGACATAATGGTCTTGGAATATCTATGAAATATGTGAAATCCAGTGTTCAGCTAATTTAATATCTTTGTGCAGTCAATATATATATATATATATATATATATATATATATATATATATATATATATATATATATATATAATGTGTACTTTTTTAGATTCCCTGTGTCAGCATTGGACATTTTTTGCTTCTTAGTACCTCTGCTTTACCCAGAGTCTTCCCATTTGGACTGATTGAACTATTCCTTGGCCAGGTTCTGCTAGTAAAGAACTAAAGCTATCAGAGTAGAAGTTAAGGTATCCTTTTGCAGTATCATAATGTGCTGCTACAACCACTTTTATTGTTATGTTGTAACAATTCCTGAGGTTAAAGCATTTGCAGATGCATGATTTTGTTCCTGCACTATAAGTATGCCTGCCCTCCACCCCCATTACATTCAGGACTGCCTCTTACAGAGAGTGATACAGCTATGAAAGTCATTGCACCCTCTTCACAAATATGGAAGTCAGAATGTGAGTATTCAGTCTTACCCCATCTACTATCCTTTTTTTCTTTTCCCATTGCTAATTAATCCCTAGTCATTTTCAGTATTCATGGATGTCATGCTTCTGTGATTGGTGATCAGCTCAGTCAGCCACACAATTTATAAACTGATGCATCACAAAATAGTATGATAAAAAAGCCCACCAGTTTCTTCAGTCATTGCTCTTCCAAATTATTCAATGACCTCCCTGTCCAGTTTTTTTAATTGTTTATATTTACATGGTTATAAGTTAAAAGGTCATTAGGCTCCTTTGCATGGTCTGGTAGATTTCAATATTTCTTACATAAACATAGAACTAAATAAAAACTATATAAAAACTTTCTGACATTCATAAAAAATGAATACATTTAAACAGACCCTTGACAGGTTTATCCATTATTAATGAAGTATATCATGACATTGCATGTTGGCTTAACTTACATTACCTCAAAATTTATCCGTATTTATTTAACATTATTACTTTCATCCCAAACTACCTATACCTTGTCCCAAGCCACCGTCCCCTTAAAAATGGACAGTTATTGTTCGTATATTGATGAATGCCTTAAAACCACATCCAATACTTTGCAATAATTAACCGAATGAAACCTAAGTTTAAATTGTAGTACTAGACTACCTTACGCCCAAAAATTTATGTAACACATAATTCTTAGTGTAAATTAAATAAAATATTTGACCACCTTATAACCAAGTATGTTGGTACAGTGAATCATTTTAAATATACTGAATGCATACCAACCTCACCCTTCCTGATCTTTTACCTCACTGTATACTCTGGAAATGTTATCCAGATCATGATGTTTATCTTTTATAACTCCTTAGTTTGAGTATACATGTTATATTACAATCCAACCTCAACTGCCATTCTAATTCTTTGTTTTCTTCCTGTATTCAAGATTTGGTCAATAGGTGTGAATTCAAAACTATGTCCTATATTTTTTATAGTATGTTTAGCTAAAGCATTTTCAATATTCTGTAATTCTGTCCTTAGCCTTCTATCAGATTTAGACAATAGATCTTGATTCACAATTCAGTTTTTTGTTAATACCAAATTGTTTACCACGAATGTTGAAAACACTTGTTGCTTTCACAAGATGGCAATAGCTACACTGCCCACATTGAGAGGATCCTTTTAGTCTACTAGTGGAAATAGTTCCACTGTGCCTCTGTAATAGGACTTTCAAGCTATTTCGAACCCAGGTTTACTACCTAATTTGTCCAACAATTGGTGATTGTTATAAATAAAGTACCAATTTTTGTACAAAATAGATTGAATTGACTTAAAATCGGTACTAAATTTAGTGATGAAATTACAGTCAAAAGTGTTCATGTTACGGTTACTGTGGTCAGTTATCTGCCTATCATCAACACTTATTGTTGTAGTTGACTCTCCACTAGTAGTCATAACCGGGCTCGCCATCATATCCACCATATATTTTGTTGGTAACAATGGTGAATAATTCCCCAATGTTCTTTTAGTATTTATCTCCTGAAGTAAATCATCAAACAAGTGTACCGGATAATCTCTATTGATGAACATGAATTCCTTCTGAATAAGACATCAGTACTACAAATCCTGCTTTTGTTTGTATGGGTGACAACTCCTAAAATGCAGTAAGGAGTTACAGTAGGTGGGTTTTCTGTAAATACTTGAAAGGTATTCACCCTTTATTACATCTTTACTTAGTTTGATGTCCAAGTAATCAATTTCCTCATCAGAGAAATGAGATGTAAACCTTAAAAAAGATGTGGTGTCATTAATGGCAGCCACAAAATCCTCTGCTTCTTTCTGGTCACCCTTAAACAAAATGAAGATATCATCCAGGTACCTAATGTAAAATTTTATTATAGCTTTCCTGGGCTGGCAGTTAAAAATATTTTCCTTCTCCCAGTGGGCCATAAACAAGTTAATAATTGGATGATAAAATTATATCCAATAACTGAGTAACTACATTGATTTCTTTTTTGGTTGCTTTCAAATCCGTTAACATTAGGGAAATCCATTCTGTTGCCTCAGAGTGAGGAATAGATGTATATAAATCGATAACATCTATTGTTAAGAAATTGACTGTTTCATCGAATTCAATGTTCCTAATCTTATCCAAAAACATCCAGGAGTCCTTACAAATATAAGGTACTTCCTTCAGATATTTTGAAAGGATAATGTCCACTAATTGGGCACAAGGGTAAGTCAGAGAAAATCTGCTATCTATCAGGGCTCGGAAAGGTGGTTTCTTGGCATCTTTGTGAATCTTGGGGATCCCAAAGATTACAGGGGTTTTGGGCATTTGGATGTCTATATAGTTATAAGTATCAATTTAATGATGATGGAGAATATGCTGGCCCTTCAAGTATGGTTTCCATGATGTTATCATATTTGCATATATCAAAGATAGCCAGGCCACCCCCTTTATCTGGTTTTTAACCTATCCAGTTCCATAAGTTGGTCCTTTGAGGCATTTTGATTAAATCCACTATTTTGTAAACCTGTGTGTAAAGGTGGGTTGTATGTTTGTCAAACAACAGCTTTAAGTTTAACTTCCTGACAAAAGTTTTTAGATCAATAAGGGCTGATCTGGAAGGAGGAAAAGTTATAGATTTTGAAATCACCTTTCTGGTTAAGCAAAATAGTTGGATCATCAGTATCACTAAGACTATTAACAGGTGGTAAGATCAGTTCTTGCTGTTCCAGTTCTTTTTCTGGTACTGGCGACCTGTCCTTTGTCCTAAAAAACAGTCATTGTCAGCTTAATGGATAAACCTGTCAAGGGTCTGTTTAAATGTATTCATTTTTTATGAATGTCAGAAAGTTTTTATATAGTTTTTATTTAGTTCTATGTTTATGTAAATTATGGTTAACTGAGTATTAAGTTACAACATATTGAGCTAGTGATTGAATGTTTTTAAATTTTATACATATTTACAAGTATAGCCCTTGATTTCAATATTTAACATAGTTTACTGATCCACCTGAATTACTGGGCCCTTGTAAGGCTGATGACTACAAATCCCTAAAATCATGTATTTTTTCCTTTCTTTCTAGTTACCTGTTACCATATTTCTGCACTCTTATAGCTTCTTTGTTGATCATCACCCTATTTTTACCTTTCCTCCTTGCGCACTGCTCAGCCTTCTTCTCTCTTCCTTTTCAGTAGACTTGTGATGGAACATGAGCCACATGGGAAGAGAGGAAATCATAATAATGTACTGTGAAACCCACATGGTTTGGCAGTGCACAGAAAATCTTTTACTTTAGAAAGTTAGGAGTCATTCCTGTATGGATAATACAATCAGTGCTCACTTGTTCTGACTTAAGAAGCCAAAGTGAATACATTGCTAATACATAGCTTCATTATTTGTTTATATGCAGAAAGTATTAAGATAGGTTTTGTGACTGACAACTGTTCTTGTGCATGTCTGACATTATAAATGCTTCTTTCAAGGCTGATTACCATACAGTAAATGCAGTAGCTGAAGGCAATATATTTGAAATGGGCTTTCTTATCTCCTGACCCTGAAATGTGGGGAATTATCTATGCACAGTGGATTAGTAATCACACAAGAAATCTTGATAATTCCTTGACTCAAACTGTTGTGCAGTCAAAAATAATGTAACACCCTTTCACTTAACATGCAAGAGCAAAAAGCTGCCATATTGATATATTTAACATACTGTGCATTTGGAAGAGAGGTATACTGCAGTAAATTACTTGAAAGTTTACATATTGTGCATTTAAAAGAGGGGTACATTATAGTAAACTACTTGAAAGTTTATTCTTTTATTTTACCTAGCAACACTGCATTATTTATATAACTTTTTATGTACATCTGTCTGTTTTCTGACTTTGAGTGTGTGCGTGGAAGAGAGGGTGCATTTACTACCAGCACAGGGTAGCCACAGTGGTGGGTGGCCGCGGTGGTGGAGCAGTTAGCATTGTCACCTAACAGCAAGTGGTTCTCCAGTTTGATTCTCAGCTGGGGTGCTTTCTGTATGGAGTCTGCATGCCCTCCCTGCAGTCATGTGGGTTTCCTCTCACATTCCAAAGACATTTAGTAGGTGGACTGGACACATAAGTGAGAGTGTGCACACAACTGAGTGGTGCAAATGAATTTCTGTGCCAGGGCTAGCCACCTGGCAGTGTAAACCTTGGCTTGAGATGATTGTCACTACAGAAATGATATTCTGACTCCATGTGCAAAATGGGAAAAGGGGTTGAAGATGGATTATTTTTCATTTAGAAGAGTGTGGTCTCAGTTTCTTAATCCATTTCTGTACTGGGTGTAGGGGGTTGCCGGCTTCTTGCCATAACGTAAGACAGAGAGTTAGAGAGAGTTTTTTTTCTGTTACCATATATTTTACAAGAGCCTTGCAACACATGTTTCTGTATACAAAGCATCTTTGCCAGTGAGAGATTGATAAGAACAAATTGATATGATTAGAGCTTTCAAATGGACTAGTTTGCCCAGGAAAAGACATGAGGAAGGCCTTTCTAACAGAAAGGCCTTTAGATGATTTCTAAGGACTTCCTTAGAACACAGTAGGATCAAAGAAAATGAAGGAGTTCAGAAATGAAACAGATGTATATGCATTCCTGGACATATTTCTTAGGATGAGTAGGACAGGAAAAATCATCAGCTGCTGCTCTCCTAAAATCTGCAGCAGAATTGTATGTGGGCAGTCTGCACATTGGATGGATTCTTTCATTCGCTTGCCTTTCAAGCCTGCTTTAATCACTTTTTTTCTAATAGTTAAATAGATATGGTAAGCACTACACAAAGTCTGTGCTAGTGCCTGACCACACGACAGTTTTGTTACAGTTGTTTATATAGTCGTCTTTACAAACAGGAAATGTATGAGAAGTGGTACTCCTTCCAGGTTATAACTGGTCTTCTGTCCATGGGAAAACATGAGGGAATTTCTTCTCACCAATGGGGGTTCATTGGTAGTTACTAGACACGCAGTCCAAGAGACTATGGAGGAGCCTAGCTAAATTCCCTACTGAAGGCACGTATAGGATGAGGGAAGCAAATCCTCAACTATTGGAAGCATCTTGTTAAAAGCTTATAGTCTTAACTGTGTGATAAGTCAGACCAAATGGTAGTGAGATGTCAAGTTCAGCTTCTACAGCAAAAGATTTTACACTTCATAGCAAAAATACAAGCATGTGTATGACTCAGATCTGAGTGCATCCATTGCCTTTAATGATACAATGGCAACTTATTAAGCAAGAAGAAACACATGACATCCTTTATGCACATTAGCCTTATGGATATTAATAAATAGCTATTACTCTAGATATCACAGCCTTCCCCTTAAACTAAATGAATTTCTATATCTATATCTAATCTATATCATATCTATATCATATACATACACAAATTCTGATAGATATTCTATTCTATTATATCTTGGGGATGTCAGGTGATAATATATTTGAATTTTCTGTCATGCAACAGGTAGTATGACATTGCAAAACATTCTAATACTAAAAATATATATCTCTGGAGAACAACAAGAGCAGTAGACATTAATCATTGCTTTCATAACACATAGCAAAATCATTCCACCTTTTTGTATCTTAATTGCCCATCCATCCTATTGGTAGAGGAAGCTATAATAGATTCTGAAGACAAATTAAGTAATGTGGTTATAGTCAGGTACTGCAGACAGTGTCAGGAAATTCAGAGTGTTTAGTGAATGATTCAAGATCATGCAGATTTGTAGACTTGCAGCTAGGCTAGTCAGTGGTCTAGATGATGCCTGCAACTAATTGTCCATCAAAGTCAAGGAACAGAGAATGGTCTCCAGCCAAAGTCAGTCTCCATCGCTCTCTTGTCTTGTTTGCTTTTCTCAGACTGCAGTTACTTTCATTCATCTAGTGTAACAAACAGCTTCCTTTTTGATTAGATCATATAAATGAAAGTACTCTTACTTTTACAGATGTCAGTAATGAACAAAGCAAATAGCTATTATGTAGATATGTAGCAGCTCTTTGCTGTATTTACATACTGACTGTCATTTAAGCATTTTAGCAGCTGTGAAAGCCCACTTGCAGCACCTTAAATGCGTGCTGAGAATGTTTGTACTTCCAACCAGCAATTGCTGGATACCTCAATAAAGCTGACAGTTGTGACACTTAACTACTTGCATTTGGGGTAGCCACAATCTTTTCACTGCACTTTCGTGTCTTTGTCTTTTGGCTTTTCCCAGTTAGGGATCACCACAGCAGGTCACTGTTACACAGATTGATTGGCAGTGGTGTTTTTATGGTGTCGAGTTGCCAGCCCGACACCTAACCTTCACAAAAGGCAGACACATACATGCACACACTTACCTGCATGTCTTTAAAACTCACCCGACCGCATGGGGGACATACAGACTCCGTACAGAAGGAGCTCCAGGTGAGAATCGAACTGGAGAATCTCATTGCACTTGTTATAGCTTTGAAATTATGATCAGCATAACTGAGCAGTTCTGGAATTTAATCTCCGGCTGGTTATCTCTGTTGGCTGCTGGTGTGAGCTGTCTTTTCTGGTACTCTTAATGATACTTCATTATTCTAAGTTGGGAACTGTCAGACACGTCTTCAGTTACGCCTCCGTTCATCTTTGGTTTCTGCTACATAGACTTTTATGTGCTGGCTTGACAGAGAACAACAGCAACAGCAGCAGCAGCAGTTTCGTGTTGCTCCAAGTACTTGACAAATGCATATTGGACTGGTATTTCTCCAGGCTTGATTGCACTTCAGCTGATCTGTCACATGAGGATTTTTGCTTTTGTTGAGCAAATCGCCAAGTTAATTTTGCATTTAATACTTTTTGTGGCTGTAGTAATACTGCTAAGGTAATCATTTTTGCCTTCATTTCTATATTTCAGTGCAGTATGATAGCAATTCAGCATTGAACTGGTAATGGTCATTTCATTATGTTTTTGGCTGTCTGCATGACTCTCTTAATATAGCCATTAGACTGAGAATATCTCAGAAAAAAGTTATATGCAAAATTCACAGTTCTGTAAAAAAACTAAATATATTATAGCTCATTATCAAACACAAGCTGTCAGGGATTCCATGATGGGACAAAACTACAAATGGTGAAAATGCATGATATCATTTGATATAATTTGATAACTTCTGACTACCTTGAATAACAGTCAACACAAAGAAGATACTATTATCCCTGAATAAAAAAAAAGAAAGAAAGAAAATTTCTGCATGGGTTGTCCATTGCTTCAAGTGGAATCTGAAAATCTTTGGTATTAGTTGTGTGAAACATATAATCTATATGAGAATTTTTACCATATTTCTCTCTGATGAGATCTACTAAACAAAAACATTATGCCATGCATTCTATCTTTATACCCCTTTCCAGCATTTTATTACATAGCTGTTTTGTTATTTGAAGAACAGTCCACGTGACATAAATTTCATCACATAAAATATGGTAAATTTGGATAGGGAATGGAAACTTTTTCTTCTTATCAAACCAGCCTGACATTGCCATATTTTTCAGTGTTTGTATTTTAATACTTTGTTCAGTATTATGGATGAAGTCTTATAATATATTGCCAGGCTTAAACACCAACCCGAAGGATGTATAAGACAAAAATCTACTAAATAACATCTACAGAAGGCACTCTAGTCAAGGAAATATTTATTTAGCGTTTTCATTCAAAGACTTCATCAGAATAAAATGACAAAATGTCAACCAGCCTTATATTGTTTAATCAATTATTTAATTGAGTATGTACAACAGTATATAGGTTTGGTTGACATTTTCTCCAGGATTCAATAAAGTCCCTGCAGGTTTGTGTAGAGCCTACATGGAATGTATCCATGTACATGGCCACAATCTTCCCTCGGTAGCATGCCATGCATATTAATGTTGTGGCGCACCTAAGGGACATCAGAACAACACAGATACTGAATCAGTGCAACACCGATGGCACACCCATATACGTGTCAGTCCATTAAGCTAACCGAAGGGGTACAAGAAAATTTATGTCACTAATTTGGGATTTATTTATTTATTGTTTTACTTTATGTGCTTGTTTTCATGATGCAGCACGTTATTTAGCTATGCCTAGCTCTATACACCCATACATCAGACATGTTCTAGTCATCTAAAAATACAACAAAAACAGAAATCCGTTGTATCCCTTGAAGTCTCAGAAAAACCCAGTATGCAATCTATACTGGGTCTAAAAACAAACCAAAGGAAACTCCACAGTGTGGAGGGTGTGATATTCACTTCCTAACTTATGTTATGCACTTAGCTCACTTATTAAAAATTGAACTGTAAAATATAACTATAAAATAAGTACTCCAAAATAATCAAATATAAAATAGTAGGTAGGCCACAGTTGAGTTAAAAATGGAATATCATTTACTGAAACACACAAACAAGTGATCCTACTTGAGTATAAACTAGTATGGACATCTAAAATTAGAAACTAGATGCATTCAATTTGTATTTTTTTATTTTTATGTGCTTGTTTCCACAATGTTCCGCATTATTTAGTTATGCTTAGCACTGTGCACCCATGCATTAGACGTATGCTAGACATCTAAATATAGAGACCAGATGCATTCAATTGTCTTAGCTGTGCCATCTTAACCCATGCAGTGAAGCTGTGCTACGTATACAGTGTTACCTTCACAGTATATCTAAAGATACCTGAGTGCTCTTCCCTACTCTAGTGGCAAGATAGGTTGAGTGATGACCTACAGTGTACTAGGTCCTGGGCAAGGATACTGTAAAGGCTGCCAGCCTAGCTAGATAGAATTTTGTAGATAATTCTATGTCATTTGTAAATATTACTATACTCCACAGGCTTGGTTTACAAATGTAAAGACAACTATATGCTATAATTAAACTATATATTATACTGAGCTTCAAAAATGTAACCACAGTGCACTTTGCTGGAAGAAAGCTGATAAGTCAAGCATTATATGACTGTTTGATCTCAAGCTCAGAGACAGGATGTCTGGACCAACAAATTCTTTCTATTGTTTTAACTTAAGGGATAAGTACTAAGGTTTTACATGTAAAGCATCTTTTATTGCTGTGGTTTCCTGGCAGCTGCAAGATCAAAGAAATGTTAACATTTTAAGTTCTGTGAGACTGGGAAATTAAACCAGAGAAGTGTCAAGAATGATGTAATGTGAAATGACTCAGCAGTACTGTGTTATCAATTTAAGACTTTCTCAGAGAGAGAGAGAGAATAGAGCATTTTGGATTTTGTCTGAAGAACATCCACTCACCAGCACTTGTGTGCTCTGTATGTAAGTAGGATCTTAAACTTTAGTATTTCTCTTAGGGATAGATAGAAATAATAAGATTAGTCTAGCTGTTTTCTATATTTATGTCTGACTATCCTGCAATATTATATTAAAAGTTGCCTGTGATCTCTGAACTCTGTAATGTCATTGTGTTGATGTAATAAGATTTGTCTTGTGTTTTTATTATTTATTATTAAATATTTCTAAACCTTTCAACTGTGGGTGTTTTGTATAAAGGTAATTTAAGCTCTTAGAGTACACTGCATGTATTCGGTGATACTGTCCAAGCCACTCCAATAGCTTTAGCCCTAGGTCACACTTACTATTTGGATAACAGTAATATTACACAGTGAAATTGGTCACCCTTTGGGAAGGGCCTTATTAGTAGCTGATAAGAGTAGTTGGTGGCAGTGATTACTACCTTATAGCCTGTCTGGAGGGGGATAGCTGGAGAACCTGTGCCAGCCTTCCCCAGGAGTGTCTCTGTGTTTTATATAAACCAAATCTCAAAGTGTGCATGTATCAGCTACTTGGGCAGGGACATGAAGCACTGGTGGACAGAGAGGGTATTGGAGGTTTTGACTTGACTATTCAGCTGGAATCTGAACCCTATAGCTGTGCCAGTGGGGAGTCTTATTGGGGATCAGGAGAGAGAGGGAGAAACCAGCCCCAGACTGGCTGTGATCTCTGTGTGCTCTTAAGGGAAATTGTACTTTACTGTGTGTGTACTTGTTATCCTTCCCAATGTGCATGCCCCTCACTGGTGCTAGTGATGAGGATTGAAGCTCCTTGATTACTGGGCCAGTGCACGGGCATCACAGATACCTTTTACATATACTGCTGGGAAACTGTGTCAGGTCACTGAAACATGCTGTGGTCTGCTGATTGTCAGAAATATGCTGTAGATTGCAGTCAGTAACTAAGTAAGGTAAACATGTAAGTTAACAGAAGTTCTAGACAGCTACTGTGTGTGTAAATGCAAGATTTGAAACAACATGAATCAATAAAGTGTAAAAGGTGACAGTGCTCTGATAATTTATTTCAAATAAAATGTTTAGTATTACTGTAGTCACTGCTTGTATGTTCTAATCTCGCACCAGCCAACTGAGAAATTGTGCTGTTTTCAATACTGTTTTAGCATTTCATCAATGAAACATAACCATGCTTGCATGTGAAGTGCACACCCATAGACCTGTGGTATGACTGTCCAGCTGTCAATGTAATCAGTGTACATGGACATACTTCTCAACTGTCATAATGTTTGCAGAATGTACTGAATATTGCCCCATTTGTCTGGTCTGTTTGGTATATGAGTTTGTTTAACTGCCCAGTCTCTAATACACTGGTGAGGATCAATGTCTTGAAAAAATGTCAGTTCTCTGAATTGCACATATTTTGAAATGCATTTTAACGGCAAATCTGTTATCCCAACACCTTGCTACTATTGTAACACACACTATGTAATAATGTCCCCTGTTATTGTACCACCATTATGTATGGCTTCACCCATAATGTCCCATGCTAAGAGGTTGAGAGGTATGTACGTGGAACATCATATATCCAATATAAGCAATATTGAATGATTGCTGGATGCAATATGATATGAACTATAGTGTGTGTATGGAACGGGGTAGTATTTCAAATAATGAATGTCATAGCAGTCAGTAGTGTTACAAGTAAAATCTAACATATCTAAAAGTACTTATTTATAGTATGTTTAGTTATAGTATCTGTGAAGTTACTAATGTTCTCCTTTTTTCTCTCACCCCACCCCTTCTCTTCTTTTATTTATTTAATCAATATATTTACTATTATCATTTGCTATCATATTATTTATTACCACTTATGTTGTCCTTTTGTATAATTTCATATTGCTTTACTGTTAAATAAACTTTCATTTACATTATTTATTGTTGTGTTCCTCATTATATTATTTTTCAATTTGTTTCCATTAATCATTATTGTTTTCTTTTATATTATTAATTTAATTTGTTTGAGTTATGTTTATTTTTCTGTTATGTTTCTTATTTTATTTACCACAGTAAAACAAGTTAGGGCAGTTCCTGGCGATCCACCTACCTTGGCTCCCTCGGTTGAGGCACCATGGCCCAGCACATCTGGGCCACAGCCTGGCGGCACCCCCTCTTCTGCTCCTGCACTACTTGTTCCTTCTGGTAGTTCTGCCCCACAGGCCAGGAGTGTGTCCCCCTCTGGGAGTGGAGGCAGAGGGGATGCCTATGTCATCCGTGAACAAATGCTAGGCATGCTGCATAGACTTGTCCAGCAAACTGTCAGCACGTGCCTACTCCAGATGGAGAGCATGCTGTCCATCCTGGTGGGGAAGTCTATCCCCAGGCACTGGCACTGGCCACTGCCTCCAAAGGAGCAGTGAAAGTGCAGTGCTGACAGTTCCATGGCTGAGGACTTGAGTCACACTGTTACCATGTCTGATGTCTTTGGGACTTGGATCCCCCAAACCCCTCCCCAACCAAGGTGTTCACCCCCTTCTTTTGTCCCTCACTAACCCTGTCTGCTGTCTTTTATGTCTTGTCTGTCTGCAAATGCTTCCTTGCCTTCCCAACTTAACTTGCCACACATACCTATGCCCCTTCCCCAACATTCCACTCTCTCCTTAAAATAAAAAGGGGGGTAGCACCTGCCTCAATAAAATAATTTTGTCCCATAAATAGCCTTCCATTTTGCACTTAATTTGGTCCAATTGGCTTGATAACTCACTTATGTTGTTGTCACCCTTCTTTCTGGAGGTGACAGTCCAAATTCAGCTAAAATATTTACAAGTCAAGTGCACAGTTGTTGCTGTGGAAAGAATGGATAGCTATGGTTCTTTCCTACACTCTTCCTGCACATTCCTACTTGTCTTTCACTATGTTTTCCCCCTGCTTGCACCCCATTTCACCACTTTCCTATCTCTACAATTTTTTTTAAAGACTCATTTGGTGATGGTGCGCCATGCACAGGATCACTCAGTTAATTTAAATGGCATTGTATTATTATATATATGTGAAAGCATAATAATCACATTCAAAAAGGTGACCACACCCTATTTCAAACCCAATACCCTCTGACTCGAACAATAGTGCATCCACCTGCCAAGCCACACAGACAGTTAACTAGTACAGGTGTTTTAAGCAAAACATAGCAACTGTCATTTTCTCGTCATTAAGTGTGTATATGTGATGCTGCACTTTGCAGTGCATCACACAGCAAATCTGATAAAAGATTAATGGAAAATTTGGAATCTAACTGGGAATCTGGTAGAGAAATAAATCACGATAAAGCTATACACATAGTAATAGGTGCAAGTAAGGTACATAACAGCAGTTCAGTGTACAATTATTTGTACAACATATAAAAACACACCTGCTCTCTCACTGACTCTGTAGCTTAATCTGTTAAAAGCTTTAAAAACATTCATTTTTAGTTTGCATGGTCCTGAGTTCAAATAGAGCTGTGTCTAGCATTTAAAGTGTATGTATGTGTACATCACCATTATAAATTGTGATATGTATGACTGTCTCATCACCTATTTATCCACCCAAAGCAGTACAGATGGAATGTCTGCTTCTAAATAATGGAAGTCAAAGGCCTACAGATGGGAATAGATTTTAACTATTGCTATTACAACCCTAGAGCATGCCCGGAATGTCAGGTTATGCATTAGCATGAATTCTCAGAGGAATTTGAAGTATGTAATTCAGATGTGACCCAGTAATGTCAGACTGCAGTCTACAATGATTTGCCAGTAATATTACAGACATCCACTGTTGTACAAGTAACATACATATATGAAGGTCATGCTAGAAGCAAGGGTTGCCACCACACGTTCCAGATGACATCCATGACATAACATGACTTGGCAGTTGTTTAAGTGGTTGAAATAATGGTTAATGTACCCCTACCTTGTTCTAGGACATACCAAGCATGTTGCCTTATACTCTGTTAATGATACCTTTGGCTAACATAATTACCTTAAACAAATACCTTAATTTCCAGTGGGATGAGGTCCCTCAATCTGTCTCTGGCTGCTCATCAAGCCTGCCACAAGTCCCACAGTTACTGTAAGTAAGCATTTGTTAGAACTTCACTGGTGACATAGCATTAATCTCTAGCACTGTTACACATAC
Source organism: Protopterus annectens (assembly GCF_019279795.1). Taxonomy (NCBI): domain Eukaryota; kingdom Metazoa; phylum Chordata; order Ceratodontiformes; family Protopteridae; genus Protopterus; species Protopterus annectens. The sequence goes on from NC_056734.1 coordinate 716,379,341, forward strand.
AGAAGATGTAGAGTACACCAAGGGTATAATGCTGTGTGATAACAAGGTACACAGGTGTCCTGGCTACTTCCTTTGATAGCAGTTGTAATAGTATGCTGCTATTTTGTTGGCACTATTATTTATACATATTATTTGGGGGTCCTGCTATGGGGCACATTACAATGGACCATGTGTTGGGTGTGTGAGCATACATGAGTATCTGTCATGGCATAAACAGAAATATGTCGCATTGCTGCTATCCTAGTTGCTTCCACAGCCTTTGTATGTTTGGCACACTGTTGAATATGACGTGTAATCAAGTAGTGAATACTGATAGCCTTCCTTTACTGCTGCATGTCTACATAGTTTACTCATATGTATGTGATCCTTACATTTGTTCTCGTTTCTTTGTATTTCAGTAAACATTATGCATGCACATCACAGGCCACCATTTTCTGAGGTGGAAAATGACCTCATCATTGAGACTTTGTGGCAACATTACCAGATAATGCTTTCCTGAGCGAGGGCAAATAGATCAGAATGTACAGCCCAGTGGGTAAACTGGTGCATAACATCAATGCCGTGGGTCACCAAAATTGTACCTATGAGCAGGTGTGACACTATGCCATGCATACGATTAATGCAGCAAGGAGACATGCAGCTGACATGCCAAGGATCATCAGGTCACTGGTGATGGGCCTGCAGCAGAACCTCCTCTCACAGCCACAGAAGAATAACTGGCAAACACAGGACAGCTCCCAAGCATCCATCAGCCAATATGTTGTGGATATGGGTTCCACCCATTCCTGTCAAGAGGAGTGTCCATGTATGCTTAGTTAGATCAGCAGTAGAACACTGCTACACTCATCCTGTCAAGGTGTATATAGTTTTACATGGGTGTCAGGTGTTTTGGGGGGAGGGGGAGTAACTTAGCTGCAGTTTTAAGCTCATGTAGAGATTGTCACCCACATACCTTTTAACATAGCAGTTACTGTAGATGTCAGATTTTTGGACATATTACTCCTGTTTGTACTTTAACGTGGTGCTGTTGCCATTACCTCTCCCTCAATTTCTTTCAGGACAATCAGGAATTGGAAGAGGCTGTGCTCCTGCTGCTGGTAAGCTATATTTCAATGTATTAGCTAAAGTGTCATTCCAGGCCTGCTGGCTGGATTGATGTACTATGTGCATGATGGTCAACTATACAGATATTTTTAGAATGTCTGCAGAATAGACCCATACTTCTGCCTTGTAGGTATGACCATAGTGATTGATTTGAAAGTATTGTCAGGACATTACTGATTGCCAAAACTGTCAACTGTGCAGATTTATGCAGAATGTTCACAGTGTACATAATTTATTTTTGCTCAGAAGCTTCTAGTTTACTGAATAATTATTTCCACATAATTACAGATTGGGTTAGAAAATAATGTCCACACTTCCTACTCTGTGAGGCTGGGAAGTATACAAGTCTGTAATAGTGACAGCAGTGTATACAGCATATATTGCACCACAGTACTGCAGAGCATAGTAGTCCCGGTATTGATGCATTGCTTTTTCCTTTTTATCACAGGTGGCAAGAGACACTACCTGATATCAGTGTTACTGTCTCTTCAGACTCTAATGATGATGGTGGCCAAATTGAGGCACAGCTGGGGGTTGCAGAGGCTGACTCAGACACAGAGGTTGACATCCCTCATCCACCCTCATTATGTCCATACACAGCCAGTATGCCTATGAATGCTCAGTCCCCTGAGGCTACAGATATAGGACAGTCGGAGGGTGGGGACATTGAACAGGGAAGTGTGGCTACTGTGGCTTCAGTGACTGTTGACACTGGCCATAGCCAAACTGTTAGCGAGGCTCCATGAAGGTGGATTGATAGGGGTGCTCATAGGAGGTCTGCTGTCTCTCCACTACCTGTTGCAGGTATCTCATCATGTGTCACTCATTATACATTTAGGGCCATTATGGAGGCATAGGCACATTCAGAAAGAAACTCCTGATGAATGCTCAGGGTATAGATGCAGCACAGTCTGACATCTGTAACTGCCTCCACCATGTTGCTGATACCTTGGATCGGTTGACAGACATAGTGGAAAGAGGTAGGTCTGAGACAGATCACACACTATATATCTTGGAATGCTCATTGTCTGTGACAGAAAGTCTGACTGGAGTTCAGCATTGGCCTTGTAGGCATAGGTCAGCAACTACATCTGCTGAGAGTCAACGTGGCCATGCACAATCATGCTCCCATAGTGGCAGTACATCCAGCACTCCAGAGGGGAGTGTGTTGTCTACACCAAGATGAGGCTGGCCATGTGCTCATAGTCCTGGGTGTTACAGTGGAGGACACAGGCCCAGCAAACATCAGTCACCCTCAGGTAGTAGCACATCTGACCTTGAGCGCGGAGGTGCCAGTGCAACTCCTGGCAGAGCCAGTTCTCATGTTCTAGGGTGGAGACAATGAACTGTCAGCTCTACCAAACATGTCTCACAGCTGTTCAACATACAGACATGTAGGGCTAGCACTGAGCTTGGCTGTGTTCATGCAGATATGCTCACACCACTGTCACATTGAGGGTACCTACAGACAGACACACAACATTTCCATGGTCCATCTTGCCTGCTTCCCTTCCTGACTCACACACATGCTTGCCAACCTATTGGGTCAGCCTAGGCCTCCTGCACCCCCACACAACACCCTGTGCAAGTGATGATAACTGTGCCACATCCCTATAATCTTTAACCATGGATGCAGGGACACAAAGCTATGTGTCTGATGCACAGGGTACCTACTTACATTAGTATGAATTCCTTTCATCCATTGGTGCTGTTGACATGCTACTTGTTCTGGTCATTTACAGACATTGTACTTTGCCATTTATAATGTGGATAGCATAATAATTTAAATGTGCCTCATGAAAATGTTTACATTTCACTTTCAGGATTGTGTAGGACACACCTATGGGTATACATCTACAATCAACCATTCAATGTCAGAGCACAGGATTGAATGTCAGCACAGAAGACAAATGTCATCAGAAAGGTAATACAATATAGATTCATGAGTTCATAGATATTTAATAGGTAATGAACACAAGGGCTTCTGTAAGCCTAGCCATGCATCGAAAATCTCTGACAAAGTCTGATACCCTTGATAATTGTAAGCAGGGGTTTGGGAGATGAAACATTTACAAGCAGGGCTTGAGAGATAAATCATTTACAGTTTCCCCCTGTACATTACAGACATAGGTCCCGAACCAGGGATGAATGTCCTGTTCCCCATATAGTTATGTAACTTGCACTTGATTTGCATCAGAGCGGAACTCTGCTTCACATGGATCGTAGCCTGATCCATATAAGGGTGTAGTCTCTGGAATACATACCTGTCTCTCCAGCACCTCTTATTTATACCACAGGCAAGCTGTAGGTCTGTAGAAGGGGTAATTTGTGTGCTGTTTGTTTCGTGGATATGCAGGAGGTCAAGAGTGGGGTCTGATAATGCCCTGTATTGCAGGTATACATCTCCCCTCCAAAGCCTGTAGGAAACAGAATATCAGGATAAGGCCTTGATGCAGTCTGCATAGGACATTTTACTTATGTCCTGTATTGGTTTAGTGAGGAACCTCTATGGATGTTCCAGTTGTCAGATATGCCTGGTTAGGTACATACCCAAAGGGGCATTACATTCAATGATAGGTCTGATGAATGCCGAATGAGTGTAACAATGACTTCCTTGGACTTAGATGCCATACCTTTGTTTATAGGTTGTGCAACGTAAAATTTTATTTTTATTTATTTTATTTTACATTTATTTACTGGGAAAGTCCGACTGGAACAAGGTCCATTTACAGGGGAGGCCCGGGGAGAAAAACTCCAGATGTGATTTCCTCAGTACTGTAGACATGTGACAGTCAAAGGCTAGATTACTATCCATGTGTGTCTCTAAGTCCCTGACTACTGGGTCAACTGTTAGAGGTGTGCTGTCAATATGATAGTTACCAGGGGTGGATAACTTCCCAAAGGATAGTATTATGCATTTCTTGGCATTTAGTGTTAGTCCATGACTCTGACACCAGTTGTATGTCTGTGTCAACCCATCCTGGAGAACATTTGTGTCAGTGTGGGATTCAATGACAGCTCCTAATTTGCAATCATCTGCAAATTTAGTCAGCCACAGACCACTGACAGTGGCCTTGACTTCAGAGAAGTAAATTCCAAAAAGGAGAGGTCTGAGGACTGATTTGTGAGGAAGTCCACTTGTGACTGGTCAGATTGTAGAAGTGGACTCCGCAGTGCTAACTTCTTGGGCCCTGTCTGTGAAACACTTGGCTATCCACTGGCTGACATATTAGTTTGTACCTAACCTCTTGAGTCTGATGACAATGCCCGATGGGGGTATAGTGCCAAATGCCTTGTCAGGTCAGGGTAGGCAGTGTGAACCATTTTTCCCTTACCTGTTGCTTTAGTTACCTTCTCAAAGAGGTCCACTAGGTTGGGTAGGCATGATCCACTCTTGACAAAACCAAACTGGGCTTGTTCCAGTGTCTGGAGGTGTACTACATCTTTATTGATCATTGCCATGACAACTTGTTCCATGGCTTTACATGTAAAACTAGTGAGACATCTGGGTCTGTAGTCTCCAGGGACTGTAGATGGCCCACCTCAGTGCAGAGAGATGACTGTTGCTGTTCTCCATTCATGAGGCACAAAGCCTGTTTGGTGACTACAGTGAAATAGTAATTCCAGAGGCCCTGATAGGTCATGTTTCATACTATTTAGAAGGCATCCTGAGATATTGCCTAGGCCCACTGATGCAGTATACTTGGTCTTAGAGAGAGCATAGGACCAGTTCCCTAGTGATAGTAGGGGGACTTATATTTGATGGTATTTCTGGAGGGAAGGTTGGGGTGGGGTAAAGTTGGGGCTGAGTTTATCAGCCAAGAGGTTATCTATATCTTCTGGTTCATTATAGGTGGTTCCATTTACAATGTGCAGACAATTGTGTATTGCCTTTCAGGTTGTGGACATAGCTGAGATATGCTTTGTGGTTGTCCTTCGCCTGGGAGCCCGAACGTACCTCAAATTTGGCTTTGGTAGACTTCATTTGCCCTCTGATTTTTTTTTGTTTAATTTGATGAGAGTGCTTTTATCCTGTTGTGTGCTGCTGTTCCTAAGTTTTGCCCTGAGTTTCTTCCTTCTGTAACTGATTCTGTGATTCCACCAGGGTGGCTTGATTTTTAGTTGGTTCTGTACTTCTCCCTGGCTGATATGGCTGCATCTATACAGCTATTACCATGCTCATACAGGGTTTTTGCGAAAACTTCTGCATAGGCTGTAGTGTTCTCAGTGTTTATGGGGTTTGAAATTTTGCTAGGTTATCATGTAATAGCTGAAGGTTAGCCTTAGAGTAACTCCTGAATACTGCATGTTAAGCTTGGGGTCCATGTTTTATTTTTACTTCAAAGAAGATCACTTTGTGTTCAGACCTTACCAGGGAAGACATTACAGTAGGGTGTGTGCATGACTCTCCCATATTGGTGAGGACCAGAACCAGTATGGTTGCAGCCCTGGTTAGTGTATTGGCTGTCTGGTCCAGGGAGTTTGTGTTTACAAAATCCAGGAATCTCTGTGCTTGTATATTTGGTGTCATATAGGATTCACAGTTAATAGTGGGGTAATGAAACTCACCCATGAATATGGTATTGGGTTGGATGGTTAATGTTTCTAATAAGTTTAAATACATGTTATGGGTTTCCTGGGTCATATTGGATGCCCTATAGCTTGTATGGAAGTAGTACTGGATTTTGTCTCTGGTAATTTGAACATGGAGCAGCTGAAGTGCATTGACCATTCTTGAAATATATTTAGTTTTGATGTACATAGACACACCTTCACCTTTGGTCCCTGCCTGTGAAGTAGCTGGTCTAAATGAGTGGAAGGGATAACAATCTTGCACTGTTGGTGTGCTGTTTGTGGCTTTAAGCCATGTGTCAGTGACTGCACAGATGTCAGCACTCTCTAGGGAGAAGACATCTTCTAAGCAGTGGAGTTTTTATTTAGACTCCTAGCATTTTGCAGTAATACCTTCCGATTTACTTGTTTTTGACCTGGTATGTCAGAAGTAGTTTCAGATTAGCATTGCCTACAAAAGGCATTATAGGGAGAAGACAGTTTTAGCTAACATTCAAAAGCCTAGAGGGGAGAGGTGCAGACAATCCCTACCAAAGCAGTCTGGTCTGTTGATCATCTCCTTCAATGCTGACAAATATTGCACCCCCTTAGAATGACACCAGAAACCAAACCAATTATTAATGTCAATGATCTTTGTTTTTATTGTGGCATCATTCTTGGATAAGGTGAAATGTTGCTCAATGCTAGGCTCACACCAATCTGGAGCACATATTCTGAGAGCTCAAAGATGTCTCTCTAAGTATGGTCTAGGGAGGTATGTCACAGGTCATGTACTCCCACATGGACTATGACTGAGTCATATCATAGAATAATAGGACGTCACTAGGCTAATGGCCCTATGGCCTTTACACGCCTAGCCAAGTTCTACTCTTATTTACACAATCAGCACCAATTGTCCCTGTCCAAGAGGGAATCAGGTGGAACCCCTGGGGTGAATTTACGGTTACACATCCAGTTGTCCACATTGCGTTTGAAGAGGGCTGATGAGGTGCTCTGTTTGACATGAAGTGGGACTCCATTCCAAAGGTGTGGTAACCTTTGGGAGACAAATCTGTCACTCCATCATGTTCTATTAATGTCACATACCAGGTTAATGTATTTTGAGTGAGTAACCTTTGTACCATTTGATTTGCTTATATGCAGCATTTACAATAAAGCATGGTCAAAGATTGCCTTGTATGCAAGGCACAGATCACCTCTGAGTAGTCTGTATGAAACAGAATAAAGTGACAGTGATTTCAGATGATCCACATAGGACAGATGCTGAAGACCTGGAATTTGTCCTTGTGAGAAGCCTTTGTAGTCTCTCCAGTTGCTGCAGGTGCTTGGAAAGGTGCATACCAAAAGGGGTGTTGTACTCCGTTATTGGCCTGATGAGGGGAGAGTACAGAGAGGTTTAACATATTTTTTTCTGGATGCAATACCCTTACTTATAAGATGAGCAATACAGAATGCCCTTCTTACCACTCTGGAGACATTGTGATCAAAGGTAAGGTTGCTGTCAACCTGTGTGCCCAGGTCTCTCACTAGTGAGTGCTTACTTAGGGTTTTGTTATCGATGTGGTAGGTAGCAGGAACATCATACTTACTGAGATAGATGATAATACATTTTTTTGCATTCAGGTTAAGGCCATGACTTTGGCGCCAGTCATTTGTTTGTGTAAGACCCTCTTGTAAGATGTTGACATAATTTGGAGATTCTATGACCCCTCCCAATCTGCAGTCATCAGCAAACTTTGTCAGCCACAGACCTTTAGTTTTAACTTGTACTTTGACGAAATAGATTCCAAACAGTAGAAGTCCCAGGATGGATCCCTGTGGAACACCACTGGTTATAGGTCTGCTGTTGGAGGTGGATTCCCCTATTCTAACTATATGGGTTCTATTCGTGAGCCATTTAGTGACCTAACAAACAATATAATGGTTGATACCTAGCTGGGTGTGTTTGTCAATGATGCCTGAGTGGAGTATAGGGTCAAATATCTTGGCTAAGTCTAGGTAGGCTGTATGTACAGATTTCCCCTTGTCCATGGCCTTAGTGACTACCTTGAAGAAGTCTAGAAGGTTTCTTGACAAATGCAAACTGAGTAGAAGCAAGTGTTTGGAGCTTACCTATATATTTGTTGATAAAGTCCATGATGATTTGGTCCATGGCCTTGCAGATAAGGCTAATCAGGCTAATAGGTCTATAGTTCCTGGGGTCAGTGGAAGCACCACCTTTGTGCAAGGGAATAACAGTGGCCATTTTCCATTCATGTGGGATGAGGCCAGTGCTTAGACTATGATTGAAAATAGTACCCAGTAGTGTTGCTAATTTTTGTTGGAGCCTATGTTGGACACAGCCTGGGATGTTATTAGGTCCCATAGATGCTGTGTTTTTGGCCTTTCATACAGACTACTCAGAGGCAATCAATGCCTTGTATATAAGGCAATCTTTCACCATGCTTTACTGGAAATGCTGCATGTCCGCAAATCAAATGGTACACGGGTTACTCACTCTAAAGACATTAACCTGGTATGTGACATTAATATAACATGTTGGAGGGACAGATTTGTCTCATAGAGGTTGCCACACCTTTGGAATGGATTTGGAATGAATTCCCACCTATGAGTGCAAGCATAATATGACATATCCTAACCCCTAATAAGAAACTGACCGTGTCTTTCTCCTTACTCAGTTTGGTGAGAGGGACATCAGTGTGTCTCACAATGGAGTCTCCAATGACTAGAATGTTGGATTGTGCAGTGGCTTGCCTTATGGGCTTATAGGCTGAGCCTCCATGAGATGTAGCTGTACGTGTTGATATGGGTGTTATTTTTACAGAGTGCATTCAGGGCTGCTGAAGGTATTTGTCATTGGTACTTCGACTATGAGGTTTTAGTGATTTATAAAGGTTACATTTCAATGCCTCAGCATATGTCTGCTTTGAATTGTGTGTGATGGGTGCAGCATGTGTACTACTGACTACCTTACTGACATTAGGAATACTTTCATATGAGAGCTTTGTCTCCAGTGACATTGTGCAAATACATCTCTCACATACCATATCAGTTTGTTTGAGAATGAACTGTTTGTCAGTAAACATAAGGCAATTTCTACTTTGGCCCAGGATGCCCATATTCACCATAGTGGTAATAGTCACAGTGGGGAAGGTCATATCCATGGGAACAGACCCTTTTTATTGATTAAACAGTTATATTGAGAATATCAATCAATGTCACCAGTATCTCTTTTACAACCATGGGGACAGTGCTTGTCACTGCAGGCAAGTTGTCCTGTGTGCAACTTGTGATTGGAGTACGTTCCATCATGCTTTCCTAGGTAAATGTCACTCAAGGTGCCTGAGTCTGTACAGAGCAGTGCCAAACACTTGAGGTGAAACTAATACATACACCCTGAAAAGTTAAAGATGAATTATTTTGGCAGTTATTCTGAAGTTATAAACAAATCAAGCAGTGGTTACTGAAAACAAAGAATTACCTTGTCAAGAATGCTGAGAAGAGGGGAGTCACACGAATGGCTACTGCCTGGCTACTACTACTACTGGTCTCACCACAGCCTCCCTCTGCTAGGATACAATGCTCCATTTCTTTTTCTCTCACCAGAAGCAAAACATTAGCACCAATCTCAAGATAAGAAGTAGGCCACAGCCTGTTTGTTGAGCCACACTCTTGTCCCAGATGATGCAAGGTTATTGTAGCCTTTTCCAAGTAGATGCCTTGAATAGCAAGCAGAACAATTGGTTCTGGTTTTGCATGTATTATGCTATAGGTTCCAAGGTTCATAGGATGTGACTAGAGTACTTACCTGATGGTGATTAGGAGCATAGTTGCTGCATCACAATATAATGTTCAATGTCAAGTGACTAGCTTAGCTATATGACAACAGTACAGTTTTGGACATATGAGTCTGTTTGCATTTGGATGGACAAGCCTGTGGCCAAACTCAATGTGACTTGTTGATAGTGAGCACACATACATTACACAATTTGTTCAGTTGTTAATCAATGTGTGGTGAAATCCAGCAGACATAGGGGGCTGTAGTGAATGTGGGTGTTGCTGCTGGCATAGATACAGACATATGGTTTCACAATTTATGTGCATATTTATATACTATGCCATACATTTTCAAGGTTTTCACATGCTGTCTTAGAGAGATGTAGTATGACTCTCCAGTGTCCAGATGTTTGCAACAAGTACACAGATATGACTCATATTTATGTTTGTTTCATACTAAATTGTGATTTGCTGCAAATGTGGCATCATTTACACATGACGTGAGTGAAGTCTGCCAGAAATCTGAACTTCAGATGCCCCAATAGTCCTTCAAATGCAACACATGTTATTCTATGCAATTCCACATTTTGTAAGTGCATTATCTAATGTTGAGCTCTTACTTTTGGTCCTTTGTCCAACATTATATGTGTGTAGTGCAGCTTTACTCTCCATGATCTGGGTATGTAGGGCAATACAAGCATGCACACACACAAACACACACACACACACACACACACACACACACACACACACATGCACACACACACACACACACACACACACACACACACACACACACACACACACACACACACACACACACGCACACACACCCCCAGCTAAATACACCAACTACGAGATCGCACTACCACGTGGGGGGGGGGGGATAAGGGACAAAGTTCAACAGGATGGCCAAGCGGTTACTTACCTCACGTGAAAAGTCTCGGCCAAGTGGGAGTCGGGTAAGTGAGAGGGCGGTCTACTGAAGTAGACCCATATAAACATATACATATATATATATATATATATATATATATATATATATATATATATATATCTATGTGGGTCTACTTCATATGATCGACAGCTCATTTGATCGACAAACTTTTCAGAGACTATATATATATATATATATATATATATATATCTATGTGGGTCTACTTCATATGATCGACAGCTCATTTGATCGACAAACTTTTCAGAGACCAAAACACAGAAAACTCAAAACACCAAAAACTAATTTGATCAAAACTCATAATACCGACACATGAAATTCAAAGCATTATGCCCTTTCCCCCACTGTAGCACGATCCTGGAGTTAGAATATTAGAATATCATACATTTCAAACATACATATGGATACTTATAACAGAAATGACTAACTGTTTGCAGACGACAACATTTATCTGAGTAATGTGGGGGTCTGTGCCCCCCACACCCCCCCTAACTATTTATTCTAACTCCAGGATCGCGCTACAGTGGGGGAAAGGGTATACTGCTTTGAATTTCATGTGTCGGTGTTATGAGTTTTGATCAAATGAGTTTTCGGTGTTTTGAGCTTTCTGTGTTTTGGAGTCGGTGAAATGAGTGTCGATCATATGAAATTTTGATCATATGAAGTAGACCCATAGATATATATATATATATATATATATATATATATATATATATATATATAATTTAAAAAAAAAAAATTGTATGAGGAGCAATGCATTTGCGCTCTGCTTAACTAAGTGTACGGGCATGCATGGTGGTGTTTTTGGATTGTTTGCAAATTGGAGGCGCATTACATATATCAGGGACTTATTGTTTCATAAACGGACTCCAGCACATATCTAGCTGTACTGCAGGCCGGGATTTTGTTTGTTACATGTGTGACACTTGAACTTGTTTGTGCACTGCTGTGCTTCACACAAACTGGCTAAGACTTTTTAAATAGGTCTCAGATATGCAGCACAGTGCACAAATGGTTAATTAATATGTGAAAGAGGTTAATAATAATATAGCACACACACATAGTCATAGTCTGTCAAACACAACTTATTACTACTTCACATGCAAAATATCTTGATATCTCAGGATCAGAGCCGTGAATACCATCACACAAGCTAACTGCGTTAGTCCTTTGAGCCACATAAGCTGCTTGACAGGAAGTGGATCATTCATCATGCAGTCACCTGCTTAAATATGTACATTGCTAATCCTCAGTGACCTAACACATACAATGTAAGATCATATTCGATATTACTGTCCTGAGAATGTGTGGCATATTAATTGTGTCAAATGCTTATATAGCATAGATGAGTTACTGTTAAGTCTGTTACAAGGGGGACTGATGTTTTGAGGGGTGAGGGAACAAACCCCATATTCTGCTGGGATACACCCTAGTCTGACTATCATTTAACCTCACTGTCTAACATCTCCATTGAATGATGTAACAGTAATCTGTTCCAGTAGGACTGCATGAAGATTCCATGCATGAGGCCTATTGATTACAAATGGACACACGCCAGTGGAATGGGTGTTTGTAGTCCCATGTGGATGTATAATGTCTGTCCAAATAGCTCACTATATTTACTTGCATAATGTACCAGGTCCATAGATACAATGACATATCATAATAAACCACTAGAATACTGTGTAGGTTATGGACTTACCTTGCAAATGCAGCTGTCAACACAATTGTAATTCAGGGCTGACTCTGCCTGATGCAAGCAGTACACAGCCAATACATGGATAGGTACAGGATGTGTGAGTTGGCTGGCATCAATCTTAATAATATGTATGTGAGTAAGAGTAAGATGTTAGTCCATATGTCCCTAGGTTGTCAGTGAATGTGCTATGTGTTAGTCTCTTAGCCAAAACTAGGGTGTACAGAGCACACCTATGTCTGCTTACAGGGACATCAGTAGGGGGTTCTTCTTCCAGTCCTCTTGTGATTGTGGCTGTGGTTACCTAGGCACAGTTGGGGTGCTGTTTATCCCTTCTCTTTGTTGATCCTGCTGCAACTGCTTCCGCAGGATCAGATTGTGTAGCATACCATGTACTGTGAATATTTCTGCACATGTGCATGGATTATACTGCAGAGCTGTACCAGATATATCGAGGCACTGGAACCATGACTTTAGAAGCCCAAACACATGCTCTATGATGTTCCTAGTTTGTGCGTGTGCCTCATTATGGTGTTCTTCAGTGGGTGTGTGTACATTTCTGATGGGTGTCATCATCCATGGTTCTGGGGTGTAGCCAGCATCCCCCAGGAAATGGCCCTGTGGGATGTCCCCCCTAACAAACATCTGGTACAGCATGTGATGTGTGCCAGATATGGGAACTGTGATAACTGCCAGGGTTGCCAGCACCCACATTCATAATAATCTCCTGGGCATTCCATATGACTTGGCAGTTGATGGAGTGGCATCCCTTGCAGTTAACATAGATTCTACCCTGCTCTCCAGGTGGTGCCTTGATGTGTACATGAGTGCAATCTATTTTACCCAGTACTTCAGGGTAGTATGCTACACAGAAGTGTTGCATATTGCTGGCCCTCACCTCAGGGAAAGGGGAAAAGATATGTGCTCTCTGGCATGTGGGAGCATAGCATCCAGGTATTGGTGGACTATCCCGGATGTAGATGCCTGTGACACCCCCATCACGTTCCTAGTTGGACTTTGAAAAGTAGCTGTAGCTAGTATCCTAAGGGCTACACATACCTTAGTTTCCACTGGGATGGAATCTCCTCTGTTAGCTCTGGCTCTGAGTTGAGGGCACCACAGTTCATTGAGTTCTTGTAATATATCCTTGTCCATCCTGTAGCACTCTACAATCTCCAGCTTGTGTAGCTTCTGGAAGGTTACCCTGGGCCTGAACACTCTTCTCCTTCTTGGCCTAGGCCTATTGTCAGCAGCACAAGCAGCATTGACTTCAACATCTAGCACATACAGATGTAGAATACCTGCAGCAGCCCCTAGCATTTTTTCAGTTAAAATTTTCAAGTCTCTACTTCAATGGCCCAGAGTATTGAGGGAAAAACAGAATGTAGGGTGTAGGCATACTTTATACAGTTTTGCTGTAGATCCACCATGTGGGATTGGCTAATTATGATGCAGTTCACCTGCTTAGGATATAATTTACATGATTTTAAGCCCCTACTTTTGTGTGTGATGCGGCACTGTGCTCAGTGTCATGCAGCATATGAATATATCCGGTTTCCATTTATAGCTGGCTACCTCATGACTGAGACGTAGGTGGTCTGATCGCGTGAGCAATCTATGCTACACCCAAACCATTTGCAGCAAGTGACACACTGTGCAAACATGCGCACTAAGCACAAAATATCCTAAAAGTGACATGACATCCCTCCCCGATGTTATCCACATCCAGTGTGAAAATAAACACTGTGTAGGCGCCTACATGAAGTGGATATGTATACATGGTTGCTCCCTTTAGCGATTAAATATACATAGCATTTACCTTCATTTGCATAATATTTGTTCTGACAGCCTGTAAACTACATGATTCATAGCTGTGTAAGCTGGGTAACAACACGAAAACACAATTGTACAGACCTGACGCAAGGTCTTACAGTACATTTGTCTAGAGTGCATTATTAGTGTTATTTTACAAATGTTTATTTTATTTTTATGCTAAGCATGTTTGCATAATGTGATGCATAGCACAAACGTGGATATTTAAAAAAGAAAAAAAATTATTAATTTCACATAATCCCTGCTGTTTTCAGTCAACCGCAATGCATGATTTGAACATTTATGTATGTGATCTTAATTTTTCAGGGGCATTATGTCCATATATGTCCATATTTGTGGACTTTTACATCCCCTTCTTTCAACGTAGACTCCTGCATATGGAGTCTACACAGATACATTACGAATTGTTGGATCACTCCACCTGTTTAATCTGCATAAAATTCAGTTACTTAAGCAAAAATTTGCACTGCACGAAAGGTACCTTAGCTGCATGTGTGCGTGTGTTTGTGCACACCACTACATGGAGTTTACTGAATTTAAAACTGTTTGTGCCCATGTGCCCAGCACGATGCACACATGAAAAAATATTTTGTGCAAGCTTTATTGAATTTCCCTGCTTGTCACTTTATTCTGATGAAGTCTTTGGATATGAGAGCAGTGGACTTCAAGTCAGACTGCCGACCAGTCACAAGTTGAGTCCCACAGGGATTGGTCCTGGGTCCTCTCCTGTTTGTCATCTACTTCTCAGAAGTCCAGGCCAACACGGGGGTACTCTGGCTGACCAAATTCACAGACGACTGCAAGCTGGGAGCCATTATTAACTCCACAAGTGATGTAGACATCCTACAGAAAGGCCTCACTGCGATCAATGACTGGTGTCGAAACCATGGCCTTAAGCTTAATGCCAAAAAATGCATTGTCACCCCCTTTGGGAAAAACTCAGTTCCCACTAATTACCACATCGATGGGAGCCCACTGAACACTGAAGGCATTATAAGAGATCTGGGGACACAGGTTGACAGCAACCACTCCTTCAACCACCCCATTGCCACTGTGGTCAGAAAATCCTTCTATGTGGCACATCTCATTACCAAGGGTTTTGCATCCAGGAAGAAAGAGGTCATCATTTTTCTGTACTCTTCCCTCATTAGACCAATCATAGAGTATAATGCCCCATTTGGCATGTACCTCACAAGACACCTGCAAGAGCTGGAGAGGCCACAAAAGTACCTCACAAAGAGGATCCAAGGCCTTAAACACATGTCCTACATGGACAGACTCAAAAAACTCTAGCTATTCTCCGTCTCATATTGTCTACTAAGAGGCGATCTCTGCTTGACTTACAAAGTCATGTCTGACCCAGCTCTATTAGAAATGCTACATCTAAAGAAATCCCAATCTCCCTCTGCAACACACGCTCCAGAGACCTCAACCTCATTACCACAATCAACAGAACATGTTGGAGGGACAGGTTCATAACCCAGAGACTACGTGCTCTGTAAGACTTCCCATACATGTCAAGCAGAACACCTCACTAGCCCTCTTCAAGCAAAATCTTGATGAGTGGATGGGAAATAGGAAGTTTACCTCGAGGATCACTCCAGAGGCACTGGAAACTAATGATGGGTGGCACAATGTGCTTCTATGGGCTAGGCTTGTAAAGGCCCCAGGGCCATTAGCCTAGTACACACCTATGAACCTATGAACCTATGAAAGTGCTAAATAAGTATTTCCTTGACTGGAGTGCCTTCCGTGGATGTTATTTTGTGGATATTCCAGGCTTGGTGAACAAGTCATCACAATGTCCAAAATGATGCAATAAACTATCAGAATTAAAACCATATAAACTCCAGAAAGAACTTATTGATCAACATTAGCCTACACAAAGTATAGGTCCCTAGAGTAATCTCAGTGCTGCCAGTACAGTCCTGTCAAATTAACACACTCCCTTCCCTAATAAAACATGCAATAAGAGCCTGCTATCATGGATGGACAGTTTCCCATCATCTCTCTGGCCAGCCTGATAGACAAGAACCTGAAGCAATCTAGCAATTGTCTTATGTATCCTAACAATAACTTATTCTTGAAAGAAAAACTTTATCTGAGAGATGTAGTTGCGCTATGAAATTGGAGGCAAGACTCTCACATAAGGACAAATCAAATGCCAAACAGGTTGTCAGTACACACAGACTTCCCACATTAAAATAAGAACACAACACATAAACCTATATATGTAGAGGTACTCACTAGTAACTTACTAAAAGATCAGAGGCCTGCCAAACGGAAACCACATACACACATAACAATGCAAAAACAACCACAGCACATAATAACACACACATGCGCGCGCACACACACACACACACACACACACGCACACACACACACACACACACACACACACACACACACACACACACACACACACACACACACACACACACACACACACACACACACACCAGTGTCTCAAGAAATAAGCCCATAAGGTGTAACACCACAAAACCTAATGTATCGGTCACTCCATTGTAAGACATACAGATGTGCCTTTCCCCAGGCTGGAAAAGGAGTGGGTTACGGTTAGCTGCCTGTCAGGTGCCAGGATCCATCAAGTCACTGAAGCACTCGAATCACTCAACCACAAGCACCAGTATGACTCTGTCATAGTGCATGTGGGGGTGAATGACTTAAGAAATACCTCACTGGAGAATATGAAAAGAGACATGACTGAGCTTGCAGGTTATGTGTCACAGGCAGATATAAGCCTAACCTTAAGCAGCATTCTACCTTCTCTAAGGATGATGCCACAATACAAAGAAAAAACAATTGACTTTAACAATTGGCTTAGCTTCTGGTGTCAGTCCAAGGAGATCCAATATCTGTAATCCTAAGAAGACGTGGTCAACAGATCACACTGCTTTGCCAGAGATGGTCAGCATTAGCCACCCCTATTGTGCTTTTTTTAGGTTGTGTCAAAATAACAAAATAATTAACCTCTCAACATAGCAAAGTCATTTATAGATAAACTCAAGGTACTCCTCATTAATGCTAGCAGTCTAAACAAGAACCTGCATTCCCTGGAAACACTCCTTGGTTTGGAAGATTCTGACGCCTGTGCAGTCATCAAAACATGGTTGAAAGGAGCAGAAAACATCCTGGTCATGCAGAGCTACAATGCCTTCCATACATTCAGACCACAAACTGAGCATGAAAGAACCAAAGGAGGAGGTGTATCCATCTTCAGGGTCTATATTAGAATACCGAACTTTCAAAATTTTGAGTGTTCTAATATCGACCCGTTTTCAGCGAATGCTGAAAATATCGAAGAAACAGTAAACTAAATTTTTTTCTAGGGAAAGAATTTGGTTGTCTGTTTCTATTGCTTCGGTATTTTCAGTGCTGTGATGGAAAGGTACAGGTCGAGTTCAGGTAAGTATGTGATTGTGTGGACGTGAGGGTTAGGGCGGGTTAGGTGAGTTAGGGTTAGGGCATGGGTCAGGTAAGTGTGCGATTGTGTGGACGTGAGGGTTAGGGCGGGGTAGGTGAGTTAGGGTTAGGGCGCGGGTGAGGTGACTGTGTGATAGTGATGGACCTTAGGGTTAGGGTTTGGGTTAAGGTAAGTGGATAGTTAGTGGTGTATGTATAGTTTAGTGTAGGGTTAAGTGTAAGAGTTTAGGTGTATGTGTGTGGATTGCTGTTTGTTTGGTGTGCTTATGTGTATGTGTTTTGGAACAGCAAATTTTTTTCCCTAGGAAAAAATTCGCTGTTCTGTATGTTCGATGTCTTAAATTTTCGATTAATAGGGTTTGATATTAGAACACTCAAAATTTTGAAAGTTCAGTGTTCTAATATAGACCCCATCTTCATTAAGGATAAGCATACCTTGAGACTGGTCAAAGATTCCAACTCTCTTGAGATGCTCCATATCAAATTAACATTAGGCAAAGCCCCTTATAACATCGTAGCTAGCTATTGGTCCCACACCATGAACCAGAAAGAGCATACTGCGTACCTGGACTCACTGGAGTCACTTGCCATACAGCCCAGCACCTTACTCGTGGGTGATTTTAATTATCCTACCATCAACTGGGAAACATACGCAACCACAAACATGCTGGCTCAGGCATTGTTGGACTTTGTCAGTGCAAATGCCTTAGAACAGCTAGTCAGCACACCCACAAGAGGCTCAAATGTCCTGGACATAGTACTCACTAACATGGGAGAGCATTGCACACCCACCATGTGATGTCCTCTCTGGTAAGATCGGGCCATAAATCAATCTTATTCTATGTAATTATAAGACCAGATACCCCATCAAGCTCAAAAATGCTTAAGAATTTTTCAAAGACAAACTACTTCCTACTAAGTGATGGTATAAGAAGTTTCAAAGCCTCCTTAAAAACAGATAACATGGACTCCTATGCAAATGTGTACACCAATGTCCTGTATAACCACTTAAGCAGTTGCATAGAATTGGCTGTACCTGATCGGATTAAAAAAAAACAAGCCACCCTAGTGGCTATACAACAAGAAAAAGAAATTAATGTCCAAGAACAAATGAGAACTGGCTCAGCAGTGGAAGAAATCCCTCTCTAGCTTAAGCAAACAAATAAGAGATCTTGCCAAATCCTCCAAAGCTAATTGTGAAGCAAAACTATCTAAGGATAATCACAAGGAATTCTTTAACTACGTCCGAAGTCTGAAAGGAAATACCCAGGGGCTGGAGCCAAGATGGCCAAGTAAAGGCAGCTAAATTTAGAGCTCTGGAAAATTATACTTAAAAACAGGAAAATAATTATTCTTCTTAAAAATTTTCTCTCATAATTCATTCATAATAGCCTTGACTTCATCATTTCTGATTTTGGAGGAAATATATTAAAGCTTTCCTGTCATTTTTATCTGAAGATTTTGTTGTTTGTCTTTTCCCAGTTAGGGGTTGCCACAGTGGAAATCCAGTCCGCTAATGATTGGCAGTAGATTTTTATGGTGCTGAGTTGCCAGCCTGACGTCCAACCTTCAGTGAAGGCACATCCATTCATGCATGTCTTTTGGAGGCCACTCGACTGCGGGTGGACATAACAGAATCCACACAGAAGGCACTCCAGCTAAGAATCGAACAGGAGAACCTCTTGCTGAGAGGCAACAATGCTACTGCTGTACCACCACGGCTTACTTCATCAAATTAAGATGAGCATCTCTAAGTATTCTCACACTGATTCTTCTTTGAGAAAGGATCTGCATCAAATTACTTCCACCCTTTAGAAATTATCTCTGAAAATGGATGGTTTTCAAGTTAATCTAGAAAATCTTAGAGAGAACTGCTTAAAACAAACAGATGCCTTCAAAGAACTGCTGTGAGAAACATTTCTGCAGTTTGTTTCTCACCCTTCCTCCCTATTGGTATGCTGTTCTTATAGATGGTGTCTTTGCAGTTGCCCGCCCCTACTGTAAATTTGATCTGGGACCCTCCTCCCAGTCTAGTGGCATTACCTCATTCTGCTTAATACAGGGAGAACATGTGAGAAGGCCAATAAGCTTAGTTTCTGCTCCTCCTTTCTCTCTTTCCACTTAAAAAAAAAAAAAAATTCTAAGCTTGTTTCCTGCCTTTCCTGTGGGTAGTCTAGTCTGGTTACAGATTTACATGTGTCCAGGACTATTTGTGGGCTTCTAAGCCCCCAAGCCTTTCTGTGTTGGAGAGAAGCCTTCTAGTTTAATTTTGTTTCTTAGAACTAGCCAGTTTTTTAGTTTCAGCACTCAAGTCTGTTTCTTTGAGCTCAGCACTTGTACATAACTTATTGTAAGCACTAAATAAGCTACAAATTACTACAACACTCAACTTTCCTCACTGTCTAGAGGAAAACAGTTTCTAGTACTTAACAAATAAGCACCTATCCAGGCATGTCTAAGGGTCAGCTCCCAGTCTTTTCTCCTGTTTACCTGATGAATCTGGGCATTTTGGGGCAATGCAGCAATTGCCTCATGTACACAGACAACCCTCTCCTCCTACCACCCAACACTACAACCTGTGAGAGATGCACTTATATAGCCAAACTGGAAGCAAAGCTCTCTTTACCTAAGACTGGACTAGACAGTCAAAAGGAGAAGGTAAACACTTGCACCACACCACACTTAGCACATAGTCCCTCAAAGCCTACACCACAAAACACACACATAGAAACACAAAACACACACCTGCATTCACAGAGGCTCTCAGTTAAAACCTGCCCAAGCAGCAGGGACCTCCAAAGCAGAAACACAAGCAACCTCCACCCCCCCAACACAACCCAAATGACACATAGCCCACAAACTCAGTGTGCCACTCAACCACAGCCCATAAGGCATAACAACGTACCCAACACTCTAGTCATAGGTGACTCTATAGTCAGGCACACTGATATTCCACTCACCAGGCTAAACAAGGAGAAAGTTACTGTCAGCTGCCTGTTGGGTGCCAAGATCCGCCACATAACGCATGCACTCAGGTCACTCCACAACAAGTACAAATATGACTCTGTCATTGTCTATGTTGGTGTGAATGACCTGAGACATACCTCCCTGGACTACATGAAAAGGGACATGGAGGAGCTGTCTGATCTTGTAGCCCAGGCAGGTATGACCCTAGCCCTGAGTAGCATCCTGCCATCACCCAGAATGATACCACAGTACAAGGACAAAATGATTGACTTTAACAATTGGCTAAGCTTCTGGTGTCATTCTAAGGGGATCCAGTATCTGTCTGCCTGGGATAACATGATCGACAAACCACAATGCTTTGCCAGAGATGACCTGCACCTGTCGCCCCTGGGATTCTGAATACTGGCTAAGGCTCTAGCCACTCCTATAGTGCCTTTTTTAGGCAAGGTTCAAATGACAAATTTACCACCGTAACAGGTACAAGCAAGAAGAATCTGAGGGTATTGCTACTCAATGCTAGAAGCCTAAACCTCAAAATGCACTCACTCGAGGCACTCCTTAAAATGGAGAACATCGACATCTGTGCAGTGACAGAGACCCGGTTTAAGGCTCCAGAGAGTACCCCTGCATTACCAGGCTATAATTCATACCACACCTTTCGGCCACCTAACCTGGACCGAAACACTAAAGGCGGAGGTGCATCCATATTCATTAAGGATATCCACACCTCCAGACTAGTTGCTCAGCATAATGCAGCCGAGATTATCGAAGTGCAACTAACTCTAGGCAAGACCGCAATCCAAATTGTAGCTTGCTATAGATCCCCTACCATGCCCCAGGATTCCCATTCCTCATTTCTTGATACACTGGAAAATATTAGGGTACAACCTAACACCCTAATAATGGGCAATTTCAACTACCCCACCATTAACTGGGAAAACTACTCATGTACCAACTCTTGTGCTCAATGTTTTCTGGAATTCATAAATTCCAATGCCTTGGATCAACTTATCCACATCCCCACCAGGGGCAACAATATCCAAGACCTGGCTATTACCAACATGGGCAACCGGTGCTCCACACCAGAGGTCAATTCCTCAT
Organism: Protopterus annectens; assembly: GCF_019279795.1. Taxonomy (NCBI): domain Eukaryota; kingdom Metazoa; phylum Chordata; order Ceratodontiformes; family Protopteridae; genus Protopterus; species Protopterus annectens. Next base: position 716,400,793 of record NC_056734.1, read on the forward strand.
TGGTCAGATCTGACCACAAGCTAATCACCCTAGACATCCACACCCCCCACCCCCCATTAGGGAACCCACAGTAAAAAATTTCTCCAAAGCCAACTTTATGCTTTCTTAAGACAGAAGTGGCAAACTTCACGACACCCATGCTGACAGACAATAGAGGTATGACTGCTGAATCCTACACAAATGCACTTTATAAGCACTTACATGAGTGCATGGATCGTGCAATCCCTAACAGAACCAAGGTGCTATCCTCCAAAAAATGGAAGTCAATCTGGTGGTCCCCTGCCATAAACAAACTCTACAACAGAAGAAAGAAACTGTTGCAAAAAAGAGTAAAATCCCATGACTGGAGAAACTCCCTGGTCAGCCTCAGTAAGAAGCTGAGATCTCTCATAAAATCCTCTAAAGCTAGTTACGAAACAAAATCGCCACTGACTCTAAAGACAACCACAAAGCATTCTATAGCTGTGTCAAGAATCTCAATGGCAACACTCAGATCTGCTGTGAGTTACAGCACAGTGGCACTAAATATACAGAACCAACTGATATTGCCAACATTCTGGCAGATAGGTTCAGTGCTAACTTTACCCCCCTGTCACCCCCTAAAGGGCCCATCTCTATACCAGAAGAATGCAAAGTTCCTGTAATCATGGCTGCACAGGTAAAAAACACACTCTGCAAAGCCAAGAACACAGCATCCATGGGACCTGACAACATCCCAGGCTGTGTTCTACATGAACTACAGAATGATCTGGCACCCCACCTAAGTACCATGTTCAGTCATAGCCTCACCTCAGGCTATGTGCCCACTGAATGGTGCACAGCGACGGTTATCCCACTCCACCAAGGGGGAGCCACCACAGACCCCGGAAACTACCACCCCATTAGCCTAATGAGCCTGGTCTGCAAGGCTATGGAACAAATCATCATGGAACTTATAAACAATGACATTGGTAATCTCCAGACTCAGGACCCCACCCAGTTCGGGTTTGTAAAAGACAGATCATGTCTCCTAAACCTGATAGACTTCTTTGAAGCAGTCACCAAAGCCGTAGATAAAGGTAAGGTGGTTCACACAGCCTATCTAGATCTCTCCAAGGCTTTCAACACCACCCCCCACTCTGGAATTATAGATAAACTCACTAAACTAGGTATAAATCCCTATGTCACAAGATGGGTTGCCAACTGGCTCACTGACAGAACCCACACTGTGAAAGTAGCAGACTCCAAATCCAACTTCAGGCCAGTGACAAGTGGAGTACCACAGGGTTCAGTCCTGGGTCCTCTCCTGTTTGGTATCTTCTTCTCTGAAGTACAGGCTAACACAGAAGGTCTTTGGCTAACAAAGTTCATAGATGACTGCAAACTAGGAGCCATAATCAAAACTCCAAAAGATGAGGACATCTTACAAAAGGGCCTCGCTGAGACAGATGCCTGATGTCAAAGCCATGGCCTCAAGCTCAGTGCCAAAAAGTGCATTGTCATCCCTTTTGGTAAAAACTTTGTACCCATGAACTACCACATAGGCGGTGGTCTACTTAACACCGAAAGTGTGATAAGAGACATTGGGACACAGGTGGACAGTAGTCCCTCCTTTGATAATCACATTGCCCGGGTAGTCAGGAAATCCTTCTACGTGGCACACCTCATCACAAAAGCTTTCTCATCCAGGAAAAAAAGAGGTCATTGTTCCCCTCTACTCGTCATTCATTAGACCCATTATAGAGTACAATGCCCCTTTTGGTATGTACCTCACAAGACATCTACAACAACTGGAAAGGCCACAGAAATACCTCACAAAGAGGATTACCAGCCTCAAACAGATGCCCTATGCAGACCATCTCAAAAAACTGCAGCTTTACTCCGTCGCATATCGCCTACTCAGAGGCGATCTCTGCCTAACACACAAAGCTATGTCAAACCCAGAGCATTTAGACATGCTCCACTTAAAGAAATCCCAATCCCTATGAGCTACATGCTCTAGGGACCTAAACCTTGTCATCACAATAAACATAACATGCTGGAGGGATAGATTCCTGTCCCAGAGAGTTCCCATACTTTGGAACAAACTACCTATCTATATCAAACAAAGCTCCTCATTAGCACTCTTCAAGAAAAATCTTGATGATTGGGTGGGAGATAGCAAATTCACCCCGGGGATCACTTCTGTGGCTCTGCTCAACAGTGGCACAGGAAAATAATTTTCTTGGGTGGCGAAAGCCAGGGTACCTTTTGGCTAGGCTTATATAGGCCCTAGGGCCAATAGCCTAGTACCTACCTATGAACCTATGAACTAGTCCAGCAACAAGAACAAAATGAAATTTCTGACATGGAAACTGCCTTAAATTATACGGATGGGAGACTAAAAGAAGAAGAATCCCAAACTGATTTCTTTCTTAAGCAAAATACCTGGTTTCTTAACAAACCTGATAATCTGGAAAACATTGAAAGAAAATGTAATATCAGAATTTTTGGTCTTCCAGAAAAATCTGAAGGAGATGATTTATTTTCCTTTCTGAACTCGTGGTTACATGAAATATTAAATTTATAGGAGGGTTTCTCTTATAGTATTGAAAGGGCTCATAGAGCTATAGGTAAGCTATTTTCACCTTGTTCTTCACCAAAGTCCATTGTAATAAAACTTTCATCATATACTGACAAAGAACTAATACTAAAGTCTGCTTGGAGAAAAGCTCCTCTAAAGTATAAATAGAATCTAATAAGATTTGACAATGATTATTCAACTAAAGTTGTTGGCCCCTTGTATATCTTTAAAGCAAAACAACATAAAATCCCAAATAACCTATCCAGCCAGAATTAAAATTCACTGAAAGAAGAATCTTTAACAACTTAGAGGAAGCCTCTTCATTCATCAAAAACAACAATATTATTCCTATTCTAGAAGACATGGACTAGACATCTTCTTCCCTGAAAAGAGCTTCGGAAAAAAAAAAACAACTCCTAGACAGATTTAAAGAAAAAGAAACAAAAGACAGAGGTTTCTTTTATCAGCACTAGTAAATATGTTAAAACTTTCACCTCAAAATGACTTATTTATTTAAATAATGTTTTCTTTGTTGTTATAATATTCCTCATCTGGGATCATAATTCCTATACAAATAAAAATTAAATTTGGTAATAACTAACATCTTTCAAATCTTTTCCTCAGACCTACTAGCTTCAAGGAATGCTTTACTATACATTCTTACTTCCTTACTAGCAGCATATACTTTCTCAACTTATTCACACTTCTCAGACATCACAGGTAATTAGTTTATCATTTTTAGTGTAAATGTATATTTGCAGCTTCATTTTCTTAGAATTATTATTAGTTACTTATAATGCATTTATTAAACACTCACTTAAGCTCATTATTAAGTATTAATAGTGTTTCCAAGGGTGATGTGCTCTTTAGTTAATTGTCTTTACATGGCAGCATAATGGAAATGTTTCTCTGTTGGTGTAGTGAACATGATGTGTGCATTTATTTAAATTGATTGACTTTGTAGGATGGTGTTATGAAAATGTTTTCAAATGCTTCCATGGTGGTGCAGTGAACTTGATATGTTGCATTTTTTTGACTAGCTTGCCTTGATATGGATATGAACTGAGTTGTTTTCCCTGGTGGTGTAGTGAACTCGATGTATGCATGTGTGTGTGCTTGTGTGTGCGTGTGTGTGTGTGTGTGTGTGTGTGTGTGTGTGTGTGTGTTTTAAGTGTTTGCTGCCTTTGAGTCAGTTCACTCATTTGTTGTCTCCTGACATTTGAGACTGTCGGATTCTGTCTTCTCTCGGAGGTTTTGGATTTTTCTCATGGAGATGCGTGAGTTAGTCTTGCAGTGTTGTTGGTCAAATTCTGGATTGTGACTGCTGACTGTATGAACTTTGCACTCTTCTGTCGTTTGACAGGAAGCTACTGATGCTTCCATTTTAGCACTTTTCCTATGTCACAGTGAACTAGGATAGTTTCCTTCCCTCTTTGAATGAGCACTTATTTCAGCATACAATGTTCTATCAGTTATTGCTTAGCTATCGCTTTTAAGGATATAGAACAGTTTGAAAATGGGTACTGATGCATGTGACTTCTGGGGATCATATATTTATGGCTTCTCGTATGATTCTGATGTTTTACAGTGGCACCCAGTTGACAGGTATGCATTTCATATGGTTTAGTAAATCACATATGTGGTGCTGATGCTAATATTCTCACTAAATGAGAGTGTTGGTGGCTTTGTGTCCTTTGATTTATGGACTTTTGGAATCCCAAATAAGGATGGAAATTTGAGGCTTTTGTTTGTACAAACAATAAAAAAACATTTAGTCCTGAAGAGATAAAGTATTTAAAGGTACAAAACCCTCAAATTCCATTGATAAACCCATAAATCAATTGTTGACCCTCTGATGAGACCAATTGTGGTGGCAAGGGAGTCAAAAATGGAACCCCTAGCTAAGTTGATTGATCATTACCTAAAGCCATTTTTGAGGGCAAGATCCACGTGCTCAAAGCTTCATGGCATCTGTTTAGACGTTTAGCCAAATGTGAATACAAGGAAAATATAATTTTTATTAGCATAGATGTGAAGGACTTATGTCCATTCCTCATGAAGATGGGATGGACTACTTTATTGAAGGATTAACACTAGGAACCAGAATCACATATGATTCAGTCCATGTTTTAGCTACTTTGATGGATTTGGTTTTGAAAAATAATTTTGTATGGTTCTGGTGGGAATATTTCAAACAGATAAGAGGAGTGGCTATGGGGGCTTCCTCAGCCCCAGTATTTGCAAATATAATCCTTTGGTTGTGGGAAACCAGATTCATTTTTGTCAGTGTTGCAGAAATCTAATTTTAAATATTTTAAGTTTTTGGACGATATCCTAATTTTTTGGGATGATGAGATACAAAAAAAATTTCACAATTTTTGGAATATATTAATCCTATGACCACTTTCTTGTTATTTGCACACACAGTCAGTGTTGAAGGTGTCAATTACTTAGACATACACCTTTACAAAGATAAAGAGAAAAAACAATATGATTCATCCATTTACAGAAAACCAAACTATTCCATCAGTTTTCTTCATTTTGACAGTAACCACCCTTACTGATAAAAGAAAAATTTAGTGAAAGGCCAGATGATTAGACTGTTGCAGTTGGTTACTGAGGATGAAACATTATATCAAGAGCTCTCTGCACTATAAGTGGTGTTCAAGGAGAGGAATTACTCCCTAAAATGTTAGATGATCAAGAAGCTTTGATCCTTAAGGGCAGAGTGATACACTATTCACCCCGTTAAGGTACCCGGACTCCCAACCAGTTACAACAAAAAATGTCTTTAGCAACAATGTTAGTTGTGTATTAGCTTACAATCAATTTTCCCCTATTGTTAGGAACATAACTGAAAAAAAACTGGAGCGGGGTCTTTGGAGCATTTGAACTAACAGAAAAAATAGGACAAACACCAAAGATTATATACAAAAAAGGTAAGAACATAAAGAACTTGTTTGAAAAAGCATTAAAGACAGTGTAGTGAATAGTCAACAAGGAAAAATGAAAACATGTGGAGCCTGTAGAAAGTGCAGATACATGTAAGAGACTACATATGTTACTTTTAGCAGTCACTGTAAGATCTTTTCTATACAAAGCAATTTTGATTGTAATACCAAAGAAGTAATTTATGCCACTTTCTGTTTATCATGCACTGCCTTCCACATAGGAAAGACTGAGGATTCACTTAAAAAAAGAATTTAACAACACATATATGCTATAAGGAAGAAAGACAGTACCAATGTCTTTTTTAGGCACTCAGTTAATTGTATTGATTTTTTAAAAAATTGTATTCTGCATTCTCGAAAAAGTGGCAATGAATGACAGGGGGAGGGACTTGGTCATCATTTCTGGAATACAGGGAGACATGTTGGCAGGTTTTATTTAGTGCCACCCAACCTCCTGGGATAAATCATAGAATATCCATAAGTAGTTTATTAGCTTTGAAATCAGATAGGATTTACAAGTCCTTTTGGAATTTTAATATGTTATTTATTGGGGATTATTAGAAGTTCACTGGTTCCAACCAGTTTTTTTGTTTTTGGTATAAATATTCACAGTATACATTGTCTAATGGTTACTGTATAAATTTTTAAGTTTATGTTTTTAAATGTTTTTTTTACTGTTTGTATGAACCACAATATTTATTTTTAATTAACATCTACCTACTAATCTGATGCTTTAAGAGAACCGGTAATTTAATTAATAAAGTGTTTGGATAGCTTGTTTATTGTTTTATAGGGTGAAACAAAGCATTGAATGCCATCTGATGAAGTTCTGCTGTACTGATTAAAGCAATGAAAGCACTTATCATTGTGGTATAGGGTAATATTGCCAGCCCAGCTATCTGGAATTTTGTAAATAATTCTATGTCATTTGTGAATATTGATATGATTTATACAGGACTGTATGTTATGTACTAAGCTTCAAGAATGTAACCACAGCATACCCCATTGGAACATAGAAGATTAACATACAAAATGTCAAGAAAATAAGTTGAAATTAAGTGCTTTACGATGTGCTATAAAAGTTAGTTTCAATGCAACAAGGAGACAGGATGTCTAGAGCTAGAAGTTTTTTTCTTTGTCCTGGAGTGCAGTAGTTACTAAGTTTAAAATGTAAAAGTGTTTTATTGCTTTATGACTTCCTAGCAGCTGCACAGTTCTGAGAGATATGTATTTCTCACACAAGAGATGTAAATTCTGTTAAGTTTCTGTTTAGCCTGGGAACTAAAGCCAGGTGACAAAAAGTGATGTCATCCAAGCTAACCCAGCAGTAATATTTGATATTAATTTAAGAACTCTCTCAGAGAGAGACTGGGCATTTTGTATTTTGTCTTTGACCTAAAAACATCCATCGTCACCATCATCTGCACTTGCCTTGCTAATAGTAAGTAACCAGGGTACAGTAATTTATTTTAGATATAGTTAGAAATATAGTAAAGATTAGTTTACATGTTTTCTGTATTTATTTGAGACTGTCCTGCAATGTTGTTTTAAAATATTTCCTGTGATTTTGAACTCTGCAGTAACTGTGTTTGTTTTCTGAGTATTGTCTTGTTCTTTTATTATTTATTATTAAATATATTTAAACCTATGTTTGTGGCAGATATTTGTGAGACATATTTAAGCTCTTAGAATACTTGCATATGTATCTGGTAACACTGTAAAGGCCACTCCTAAATAGCTTTTTGAGTCTTGGTCAGACTACCATTTGTATTCATAGTAACATTAGACAGTAGGATTGGACACCCTTTGTTAAGGGACTTAAGTAGCTGATAAAGTGTGGTTGGTGGCAGTGATAACTACCTTATAGTCTGGGCAAAAGGGGGCATAGCTAGTAAACCTGTGCCAGCCTTTCCCAGGTGTGTGTGTGTGTGTGTGTGTGTGTGTGTGTGTGTGTGTGTGTGTGTGTGTGTGTGTGTGTGTGTGTGTGTGTGTGTGTGTGTGTGTGTGTGTGTGTGTGTGTCAGCTACTTGGGCAGGGACACAAAGCACTGGTTGGACAGAGAGGGTACTTGAGGTTTTGGCTTGACCACTTAGCTGAGATCTCAACCCTATAGCTGTGCCAGTGGGGACTCTTTTTGTGGTTGTGGAGAAATAGGGAGAAACCAGCCCCAGACTGACTGTGGTCTCTGTGTGCTCTTAAGGAAAATTGCACTTTACTGTGTGTATGTGTGTGTACTTGTCATCCTCCCATTGTGTATGTCCCTCACTGGTGTTAGTGGTGAGAATTGAGACTCCTTGTTTACTGGGCCAGTACAGGGGTGTCACAATCATATACACACTGTGTCCATGGTGTCCTTCCAACAGTGATAACCTGTTTTGTGTTGTCATGGATTTTTGTTTTAACTTTGGTTCTACATTTTTCTATTTATTTCTCCTCTACATCTAATGATGGACATCTGAGGTGGTCTATTTAAATTGTTGCTAAGTTCTGCTGCTCCTGATTGGGACATTGTGTTTGGATAGTTGTTGTCCATGTTTGCTGTAGAAGCTGGTTACATGTATTACAATTTTCTTCATACTGTTTTGGTCTCTTCATTGATGGTCAGTGTTCATTTGGTTTTTGGAGATGATATTGCATAGTGTTGGTGTAATCAGCAGAGACGGGTGTCAGAGAACACCTGCCTGGTTGAAAGTTTGCAGGCTACTTTATTATAATTAACTCAGGAGAAGGGGAATTACAGCTACAGTTTAAGTGTCTGACAATATATGCATATGTTTTTTTATCTATGCATTTTATTAAGAAGTCATTTTTCAATGTAAACATGCATGGGCATAATCCATTTTATTGATATGAGCAGCTTGTCACACCTTCATCCATACACATACCTTTTAGTTCAGTGAATATATAGTCACTTCTCAAATAGCAGGGAAAAGTAAAGGGTTATTATTTGGATGTCATAATCAAATGCTGACATTTCATCCCTTAATTTCATGGCTCTCATTTACAATATATAATTCTGGAAGTCACATATATACACTTCCATTACTTCAGTTAATTTATCTCTAATTTCGTCTGCTAACATATAATGTTTAAAGGTGATTAAAAAACCTAATAAATGAGATGTTAGAGAAGAGAAAAAATTAGTTTCACTATTCCTTTCATTCAGTTATTTAATTAATGCTATACTGTGCAATTTACATATCTCTGATATGGCATATTTTGCTACAGAATATGTAATGCAGATGGGATTTGCCTCACTGTTTGCACTTAGTATATGTGCTGTGATAACTTTCTTCAGTAGAATTAGACCCACAGTGGTGATGCTGCGGTAGCGTTGTCGCCTCACAGTAAGATGCTGTTGGGTTCGATTCTCAGCTAGAGCGTCTTCTGCATGGAGACATGCATGAGTGGGTGTACCTTCGTTGAAGGTTGTGCATCAGGCCTGGCAAGCCGGTACGTAAAAATCAACTGCCAATCATTAGCGGACCGGAGTTCCGCTGTGGCGACCCCTAACCGGGAAAAGCTGAAAAACACAAACAAACTTTCTGAACCTCTAAATTTTTGCTATATGTTGGTGTCAGAGTGATACATGTATAAGCAATCCATATATATATATATATATATATATATATATATATATATATATATATATATATATATATATATATATATTGTTACTCTGTAGGGCCTTTGTTTCAGTCAAAGCAACTGGCCTGGAGTTTCATAGGTATACTGCCAGATCAGATCCTCCATGCATTACAGCCCAAATGCTAGCAGTGGTCATATGAGAATGACCTAATTATCAGTGCATTGTAGATATGTTAGAAAGGATAGAAATTATAAATACTATGCATCATAGAATAGTCAGTGAAGATGGAGATAGTGTCAGGGGTTAATTGTATATAGGTCAATTCTCGAACAGTTCATTAATGACTGCATTTTCATTCACCATTTGATATTAAATCTTCCAACTCCTGCTATTATTACTATATATGTTATAATATATGTACATTATAATTGAATTCATTCATTATCTAAGTCATGTACTGTATCACGATTAATATAGTTTATCATAGTAAATAAGAAAAGGGAAAACATGAGGAAAGGAAAGGGAAGGTATTATATGAGAAAGTGAATGCATTATGAGTTATATAAACCTCACATTATGTATTTTAAATCTAATAGTTTACTTCCTTGTTTATGTATTAATTATTAACTACCAGTAGTAAACCTTGATCAATTAATTTAATACTATCAGAAAGTGTTCCTGATGCATATATTCAAAGTGGTATTACTTTAGAAATGTAATATTTTATCTAATTTATAGTATCTTCACAGTATTTATGATTTTAATTCCTAAATTACTGAATATATAAATGTCACTGATTCATGATTTATACATTTCAAGATTTTATTTTGATTACAATTTAATCTTACTTACAAGCAGCTTTCTTTTCTGGGAGTTCAAGTTTTCTTAGGATTTCCCATGGTCTCAACTTATGTTAATGCCTCAGTTTATTGGCTATCATTTAAATACATTCTAAAAATAACCTTTTTGGTGGAGAGAGCCATTGGGTATTAGTAACAATTATGGAAACTGTTAAACTTTGCATTCATATAAATGGTCTTAACTTGTTATTCTTAAATAATAGCTGTTTAAATAATCCAAGGAAAAGATCAAATTTTTAAGATGTTAAACAATAACAAAGCACAAGTGTTTTCCTGGAAAACAAAACTCTTTTTAAAACAACTGAAAAGGATATTTGAAATCCTGGTAAAATTTTAATTCTTGCACACTCTTCTTATAAATTTAAGAGAAGGGAAGTTATGATTCTGTGGAAGAAAAACACTGTCACCCCTTAAATAATTTACAAATATGAGGATAATGATGGCCTTTTTACTCTCATTATTTTAAAGTTTAACAACAGATTATGGACTTTGGTTAATATCTATTGGCTTCCTGGTATGGGGAAAAATATTGCTAAAAAGTCTAGATCTCGTTAATAACACTGATAAAGGTAACTTAATACTATGGGGAGATTTTAATTGTATTCTGCAAAACTCTGATACTAGTAAAAAAAGAACATTAAGATTTCCCTCACTGCAAAAATCCTTAAAAATGGATTGTTTCTCTTAAATTATATAATACTTTTAACCTGAATGAAACTAAATAGTTATTTTCTCAACATAATTATAAACATGGCACTCAAAATAGAGTTTTGCTCTCCCATGATTTGAGTTCTAGAATTTCATATTTTATTATTACTCCTTGGCCTATGTCTGTCCACGATGCCCTTATCTTTAAGGTCCAAACTGATTTTAAAAGATTCTCATTTTTAACTAAAATTCCAGCTTACACAAACCAAACAAAAATCAAAGATTTTTAAACCATGGTGGATTTCTGAATTTATTTTTTTTCTTGAAGAAAACTTAACTTCAGATGTCAACACAGCTATGATTTGGGACTCCTTAAAAACTTACATTTATAGTAAAATTCTGATCTGGTAGAAGAATAAAATTAAAGAATGGCATTCATTGTTAAAAACTATTCAATCAAAATTATTAATAGTTAAATCCAAATTTTCCAATGATAATAATGCTAATGCAAGAGTCATAGCAGAATTAAACAATTGATACCTTGACATTTTGTCTCATAAATTGAATCTGGTAATAGAAATATTGAAAATAAATTCATATTCTTTATTGCTTAAACATATGCATAATTTAGCTATGAGAGTTAAAATGTATTCAAAAATTAATAATATTGTTAAAATAAGACAGGAGGTCTCTAAAGAAAACCTCTCTGATATTGGTGACATTTTTGATGCTTTTAGGTACCATTATACCCTTCTTAATAAATTAATTACTCCAGATATCAGCTATTCAAATTTAGATCTAGACTCTGTTAATATTAAGAAAGTTTCAGAATAATTAACAACTAAACTGCAATCATATATCCCTTATCTGTTAATATTAAGAAAGTTCCTGAATAATTAAGAACTTAACTACAATCATATATCTTTTATAAAGAAATTATGGATAAAATTAAGAAATTAAAAAAACAGCAAAGCTCCAGGAATGGATGGTATAATAAAAGAGATCTATAAACTCTTTCCTCCTTCTATCATATCACTTTTTCATAACTTTGAATGCAATTCAATCACAAACAATGTTTCCTCCTTCTTAGAAATACTCATTAATTACTGCTATTCTGAAAGAGAATAAAACCCCTCAACTTTGCACATGTTATAGATCTCTCTCTCTTCTAAACAATAATTTTAGATGTTTATGTCTGTTATTACTGATAGAATTAAAGAACCTTTAGCTGATATAATTAGCCATGATCAAACAAGTTTTATAACTACAGACTCAAGATAACAGATGTATATTAACCCTTATAGACTTCTTAAAAAAAGAAAATGAAGAAGCTCTAATAATCAGTTTAGATATTGAAAAGGCTTTTGATTACTTAAATTGGGATTATTTATTTAAAATTGTAAATTTATTTGATTTTCCCTCCTCATTTATCTCTCTTTTAATGAATATTTATAGCAACAATTTAGCGTATGTTAAATTATGTCCTTTTACTTCAGAATGTGTTCTTCTAACTAGAGGTACTAAATAAAGATGCCTTCTATCCCCAAACCTTTTTGCTCTTGCTATTGAAATATTTGCCATTCTAATCTGAAATAATTAAAATATTATTGTTCTCGATATAGATAATCAATATTCTGCCAAATTTATGTTATTTGTAAATGATGTTTTACTAACACTGCCTAATGCAAGACTAAATCTCTCAGAATTGGAACCTTCAATATACTTATTTCAATCTAAATCTGGTGTTCATGTTAATCAGTCAAACCCTAAATACATGATATTAAATAAAAAGAAAGTTAAAATTTTTAAAAATCACAATATTAGAGAAAACCCTACTACTCCTGATTACCTAGGCATTGTCTTTCTTAGTTCTATAAAAGAAACAACAGACAACTATAATAATACTTTAAAATAACAGAACATTTCACTGATAAATGGAATAAATGTTTTATTTCTTTTGAAGGTAGGTTGCAGTTAATAAAAATGATTCTCCTATCCAAAATACTATATATAGTTCAGGAATTATCTATCGTTCCAAAAAACAAAATTTAATCAGTGATATAAATCAGCTCTTATTAAAAATTCTCTGGTTTCCTAATAAAACTAGAACAGATTTTCTTCATCACACTAGACCATGGGACCAATGAGGAATTAATTTCCCAGATATTGACACCTATATTAAAGCTTCAATTTTCAAAATCATTTTGAATTAAATAGATTCCCAAATTATTTCTAAATGGAAATCTTTACAAATGATGATTTTACAGAATGATAATAATCTTTCTGGAAACTTTTTATTAAAAAACAAACAAATATTTTCTGGCATTTTCTTTGTTATATTATACAATTTAACATTTTTACACCTGAAAACTCTAGATTTATAAATTCTGTATTTAACAACTTTAAAAACTTAATTCCTTCTAATGTTGATACTAAAATCTGGTTGGTAACTTTAATTCCTTTCAGTATTACCAAAATCATTTTGATTAAATTCATAGCAATATTCTTATTTCATGGGGAGGGAATCTAAAAAATGCATTTGTTGGCAGCAATATTTCAAAGAACTCATAGTGAAAGAAATACAACAACTTATAAAGGAATTTGATTTAGTTTCTCAGGATTGCTTATTATTATAGTGTGTATTAACTCATTCTGAAGATCATTCTATAATCCCTAGTAATTCATTTCTTAAAGAACCCCCCAAATTATTAGTTCATCTATATGAAATTATCTATAATAAATCAAATTTGGAAAAACTGATTTCAAAATTATATAATATTCTAATAAAATATAAGATAATAAGAATATTTATGTGGAAATTCTTACATAGAACATTAATAACCCAAAATAAGCTAGCTAAATTTAAGAAAAACAAGAATATCTATTGTTGGAGGTGCTTGCATGAATGCAAAGTTGATTGGATTCATATTTTTACTGCTGTCCTCTGTTAGACCAATTCTGGTGTGATTTAGATGATTTTTAAAAGCTTTGTTCACTGATTCATTTCCATTATCAAAATCCTTAATTTTATTTAGTGTTAATGATGACCTTGGATTGAATGATAACATTTCCTTGCTCTGGACTATTTTTGCAGTTACAAGGAAAAGCATTACCAGGAAATGGAAGTCTACAACTGCACCACTTTTTGGAGACTTTTTATCCTTTCTGAAGGAAACAGCTTATAAGGAAACTAAAGTCAAAGAACTCAGGATCCATCCTACATCATTTATCAATAATCCTTGGAAAAAGTGATTTCTCTCATTGGCATTTTCCAGATAAATCTTGACTCTCTTGAATGAATATAGAAGTCATTACACATACTTTTTTGTTTTTTCTTTCTCTTTCTTCTAGGAATGTGACTATTATTAATTTTATTTCAGGCTTTTGTACATTTTGTATATAGTTTATTTTATTGTTTAATAATTTTATTCTCACTATTTATTTACTGACATAATGTATTAATTGATTGTACTGCTATCATGAAATGGAAATAAAAATTTCTTGAGGAAAAAAAAAGGAAATACCTAGCTATCTGCTGAACTGTTAATGGATGGCACCACCCATACTCAGAGGTAATAGCCAACCTACTAGCTGACAGATTTGGAGCAAACGTCACCCCTGTCCCCTCCAGTCATCCCCCAAAGAATACCTGCCAGCATTCCTCAGCTTATTATCTCAAGAGAGCAGGTCAACTCAGCACTCTCCAAGGTCAAAAACATGCCATCAGTGGGCCCAGACAACATCTCAGGCTGCCTTTTCAACTATGTAAAATATGACCTACAGACCCACTTGGATCCCTGTTTAACCACAGCCTGTGAAGTGGCTATGTTCCAGTGGAATGGAGGTCAGCAATAGTAATCCCTCAGCAGAAATGGGGACCATTAACTGACCCTGGGAATTATAGGCCCATAAGCTTAACTAGCCTCATCTGCATGGCCATGAAAAGAATCATTATGGACCTTATTAACAAGGACATAGGTAATCTACCAGTTCAGATTCATTAAAAGTAGACCCAATGGTTCATGATCTGGGTAGGGTCTATATAATAAACACGAATGTTTACTTACCCGAATACCTAAACATCGACACATATTCTGCGAACAGCAAATACACCGAACACCCTAAACTGCGAAATTAAAAAAGTCGAACCATCAAAGTTGTCCCACCCCACTGCCCGCTACATACTACCTACACAAACTAAATAAACCACATACATACACTAACCAAAACCCTACTTCTAACCCTAAACTAAACCCTACTTCTAACCCTACACTAAATCTTGCATATACCACCATGTATGCACTTAACTTAACCTGCACCCTAACTCTAAGGTCCATAACTATTCCACAATTACCTTAAAAAGCTATACCCAAACAAACTAAATAATCCACACACATACACTTAACAAAACCCTACTTCTAATCCTACACTTAATTTAACATATATTACCATCTATGCACTTACCTTAACCTGCACTCTAACCCTAAGGTCCGTAACTATCGCACACTTACCTTACAGAGCTATACTGCAGAAAGGCCAACCATGACGATTTGATGTTTCCGATTTCGCGCTTCTGGACGATTGATGTTTTTGCGGTTTGATGTAGATGTGTTGACATTTAGGCATTCGGGTAAGTAAATGTTCGTGCTTATAATATAGACCCTCTGGGTACTCCTGTTGATAGCAACCTTATCTTTGACCACCACATATCCACAGTAGTAAGGAAATCCTTCTATATGATGCATCTTATAAGTAAAGGTATCCCATCTAGATCTAAGAATGTTATAATTCCATTATACTCAGCCCTCATCAGACCAATAATTGAATACAATGCTCCTTTTTGCATGTACCTCTCCAGACACCTGCAACAATTGAAGAGAAAACAGAGGTTTCTCAACAAGAAATTACAGGGTACACAAAACAAGTCTTATGTGGAAAGAATGAAATCTCTGTGACTGCATTCTGTCTTCTACAGGTTGCTAAGGGGTGACCTGTGACTGGCTTACAGGCAGTCTCTTACCTGACCCTAATGGAAATGTAACACATTTGTAACTCAAATTGCACAAGAGTCACTTGCTTCAGGGATCTTAACCTAGCCTCTGACATGAACAGGTTATGTGGAGAGATAGACCCATCTCCCAGAGACTGCCACTTCTTTGAAGCAAGCTTACAATTCAAGTGAAAGAGAGTCCCTCCCTGACCCTCTTCAAATGCAACCTAGATCAATGGATGGGTGAAAGCAAATTTACTCCTTGGGTGGTACCCATGTCCCTCCTGGACAGAGGAAGTCATTATTAACTACCATAAACCCTTACCTCTACAAACTTCACTCACCTAACCAGTGATAATTGGGTCAACTTGGAATAAATATGCCTAAGCTTGTAAGGGCTCTAGGGCCGTTAACCTTTTAACTGTCTATGAACCTAAAAACTTGAAGTGCAAAACCAAAACTAAAAATCTAAATCAATTCAAAACCATTTCTAAAGTGGTTTAAAATATCACAATCATTGTTTTTGTCTGCCCATGCCATCTTGGGGCACAGATGTGTATAACAGGTTCATAGGTAAGTACTAGGCTAGCTGCCTTTGCAGACCATTTTAAGCCTAGTCAATTTCCCTTCAAAGGTGAGAATCAAACCCTGTACCTTGTGTTTGCAAGGTAAAAATCTAAACCATTATGTATGAAGTCTGAATGTCACTAGTACACATAATTCATTGCCATTCAATATGCATATTTCATATAACCTGTAGGAATTCAGTTGTGTCCCTATATCAATAATGTATCAAATCACTCAGTGGCTTTTAACAAACCTCTGCACATTCCAAACCCTGCCTTATACAACTGACATGCTAGGTAGCTGTTCCCTTCACTAATCAGCTGAAGGTAACAAACAAAAATTCTCTTCAGTTCTTTAACCGTAAGTGCAAACTGAAGATAATGTTAAATAATCTGATGAGTAGCATAGTATTACAAAGTTTCATCAATTTATTGTTTAAACTTGATTGAACAAATGATAGTTTTAAATATGATGTAATACTATTTAACTGCTTATATGCCTTCCCGTCATACAAGACTATGTCACTTAGAACCCTCCTTCTCTACAGCAGTACTAAATTTTCATTTTATTTCAAAGCAAGCATAACCTGATAATTTGATTTATTCAAATAAATCACAGCATCATTCCCTGGTACTGTAATTTATGCAAATTATTGCCCCAATGTAAAAAAGAGATTCAGAATTAAAGTAAAACTACTACAGAAGGAATGCTGATGAAGTTCCACAAAGGTTATATGGAATGAAAGCGCTTAACTTGATGCATTTTAAATAATTTTTTTGGGAGTGTTTTAAGTGTAGATTAAAATATTTTATTTTATTTATTCACATGCCTGGAGATCTGTTCATGTTTACATCGCTGCAAGTGATTGTTTCATCAGTTTGTGGATTCCTGTATGGTTCTGAGTTTGTATGAAATGTCAAGGTGACACACCTGCATTGACCCAGTAATCAAGGAGCCTCAATCCTCACCACTGGAACCCATGAGGGGCATGCACATTGGGAGGATGACAAGTACACACACAGTAAAGTACAATTTCCCTTAAGAGCACACAGAAATCACAGTCAGTCTGGGGCTGGTTTATCCCTCTCTCTCTCCAGATCCCCAATAAGACTCCCCACTGTCACAACTATAGGATTAAGATCTCAGCTCTCTCTCTGTCCAACCCGTGCTTCAAGTACATGCCCAAGTAGCTGACACACACACACACACACACACACACACACACACACACACACACACACACACACACACACACACACACACACACACACACACACACACACACACACACACACACACACACATACACACACACTTTGAGATTTGATTTATATACAAATACACAGACACTCCTGGAGAAGGCTGATACAGGTTTACTAGCTATGCTGCCTTCTGCCCAGACTAAAAGGTAGTTATCAGTGCCACCAACCAGCTCTTCACCAGTTAGCTTCCCAAAGGGTGACCAATTATACTGTGCAATGTTACTATTATCCAAATGGTGAGTGTGACCAAGACTTTAATGGCTATTGGAGTGGCCTATACAGTGTCACCAAATACATACGCAAGTACACTAAGAACTTTCATATCTCTTAACAAACCAGCCACAATTAAAAGGTTTAAATATATTTAATAATAAATAATAAAAGCACAAGACAATATTCAATAACTCAACACAGTGACGATAGTGTTCTGAATCACAGGAAATACTTTAAAACAACATTGCAGGACAGTCTCAAATAAATACAGAAAACATCTTAACTAATCTTTACTGTATTCCTATCTATATCTAAAAGATACTATGCCCTAAATGACTTACTTACAGAGCAAGATAAGTGCTGATGAGAGGATGTTGTCAGATCCAAAGACAAATACAAGTGCATAGACTCACTCTCTGAGATAGTTCTTAAATTACTATCAAACATTACTGCTGGGTTATCCCAGATTACATCATTCTTTGTCACCTCTGCCTTCAGTTCCTAGGCTAACAGAAACTTAAAATTTAGCACCTCTGTGTCAAAAATACTTATCTCTCAGAAGTTTGACTGGAACTGGAACAATTAACACTTTTACATTTGAAACCTGTAATTATTTCTGTTTCCAGACAATAGAACACCCTCTATCTCTAGACATCCGGTCTCTTTGCTGTATTAATTAACTTTGTAGCACATTGTAAAACTCTATACTTTTCAACCTATTTTCTTAGAGTTTTGCAAGTTAACTCTGTATGTTCCAACTTCTACTATGAAAACATACATTTGCACAGCCATATATTTTATACACATTTCTGCTCTTTTCCAGCAGGGTGACTGTGGTTACATTCTTGAAGTTCAGTACATAACATAAGGTTTAACACACACTTTTGCACCAGTAGTTTAATATCCGCATAACATGTAGTTCTCTTACATTTGTAAGGCAAGCCTGTGGATCATATTAATATTCACAAATGATATATGATTATTTACAAAAGTCCAGATAGCTGGCAGTGTCACATTTGTATATAAACCATATTAATATTTTCAAGTAACATATAATTATTTACAAAGTTCCAGCTAGCTGGGCTGGCAGCATTTTAGTTTGTCACAGTCAGTACAATGATATTGCAGTTTACATTATTGACAAAATGAACTGTTATATATTAAAATACAAAACAACACATACACACACACACACATATACACAGTTCACTAACTAGAAAAACAAGACTCATACAAAACTTACAAATCTGAAGACATATTTACTAAATAAAACAATACCATCTGTCAGTCTGTTTCAAGGAGCAGGATGAAGTGAAAATAGTGAGCACCATTGCCACTTTATTGTACCCTGCTGTCATAAAACAGTTTTATTCTATTACAGCATGAAACAAGCCCTGGCTGGTGACAGGGCAGAGGGACTGTTAGTGGGAACTTGCTTCCCAGAGCCAGGGCTTTATGTGGTAAATAAGCTCGTGTGTAAGAATGAACTGCACAGATGTTTTTTCCAAAGAAGACTACTCTTTTGTCCTTGCTCTTTCTTCCTTCCTTTCTTTTTTTCTTTCTTTCTATCTTTTTTACTTTCTTTCTTTCTTTCTCTGTCAGCCCAAAAATTAGTAGTTTATTGGCAATTTTGGGCTAATTTCTATCTCTTTCATTTCCCTGCTATAAATGCCGTATTTGCCCAGTTTTACGTGCCGGGCAGTGCCGGTTAGCTAGGGTAAAACTATTCCAGGCTCCACAAAGTCTCCTCGTCAATTTTTCCCTTGAAACTAGACAAACTTTCAACTTAAGCACTCAAGCCATTCATTTCTCAGCCTGGCACTTGCTCAAAACCTATAGAAAGCACTTATAAACCCTAGTACTAGACCCTCCTGTACTGTACAGAAGGACAAGGCTCTCTATTCGACCTTACCAGCCATCCAGTAAAACAGTTCACTGTACCTATCCAGGCATGTCCAAAGGGCAGTTTCAGGTGTACTCTCCAGTCAAACTGGTGAATCTGGGAATTTTGAGGCAATGTTACAACTGCCTTATGTACACAGGCAACCCTCTCCTTCTACCACAAAACACTAATGCATGCAAGAGATGCAGTTATACAGCCAAACTAGAGGATAAGCTCTCTCAACCTAAGACTGGATCAGACAGTCAAGAGGAGAAGAGAAATACTTGCATCACACCACCAGTCTTACATAGACCCATTAAACCAGCACCGGCAAAAAAACACACATAAATACATGAAAACATACTTTGAGGCTCTAAATAAAAATCGACAAAACCAACAGAGACCACCAAAGCAAACATCCAAGCAACCTCTACCCCCCAACACAAACCATGAAACACATACTTCACAAAACCAGTGTGCCACGCAATCACAGCCCTTAAGGCAAAATAACATACCCAACATACTAGTAATAGGTGACTCTATAGTCAGGCACACTGACGTCCCACTCACTAGGCTAAATAAGGAGAAGATTACTGTTAGCTGCCTGTCGGGTGCCAGGATCTGCCACATAACACAAGCACTCAGGTCACTCTAGAACAAGTACAAATATGACTCTGTCATTGTCCATGTTGGTGTGAATGACCTGAGTCGTACCTCCCTGGACTACATGAAAAGAGACATGGAAGAGCTCTCTGATCACGTAGCCCAGGCCGGTATGACCCTGACACTGAGTAGCATCCTGCCCTCACCAAGAATGATATCACGGTATAAAAAAAAAATTCTCTATTTCAACAATTGGCTAAGTTTCTGGTGTCATTCAAAGGGGATCCAGTGTCTGTCTGCCTGGGATGACATGCTCAACAAGCCACACTGCTTCGCTAGAGACGGCTTGCACCTGTCACCCTTAGGCTTTTGAATACTGGCCAAGGCTCTTGGCAACCACATAGTGCCTTTTTTAGGCAAGGCTCAAAAGACAAACCCACCGTCGTAAATAGCACAAGTAACAAAAAACTGAGGGTAATGCTACTCAATGCCAGAAGTCTAAACCTCAAAATTCATGCACTCGAGGCACTCCTCAGTATGGAGAAAATCGATATATGTGCAGTAACAGAAACCTGGTTTAAGGCTCCAGAGAGCACCCCAGCACTACCAGGCTACAACTCATACCATACATTTCAGCCACAGAACCCAAACTGAAATAGAAAAGCAGGGGCGTATCCATATTCATCAAGGATACCCACACCTCCAGGTTAGTGGGACAGCACGATGCTTCAGAGATCATCCACATGCAACTAACAATGGGCAAAACTGCAATTCAAATTATAGCTTGCTACAGATCACCCACCATGTCCTAGGACCCCCATTCCACATTTCTGGAAACACTGGGAAACATAAAGGTCCTACCAAACACCCTAATATTGGGTGATTTCAATTACCCAAGCATTAACTGGGAGAACTACTCAAGTACTAACTCCTTTGCCTAACTTTTCCTAGAATTTATAAACTCAAATGCCCTGGTTCAACTGGTCAACACTCCCACCAGAGGTGACAACATATTGGACCTGGTCATCACCAACATGGGCAACTGGTGTTCCACACCAGAGGTCAACCCCTCGCTGGTTACATCTGACCATAAACAAATCACTTTAGATATCCATATTCCGCCCCCACCCCTGGACAAGAAAACCACTGTGAAAAACTTTTCAAAAGCAAACTTCACGTTACTTAAGACCGAGGTGAAAAGTTTCAAAGCCCCCATGCTGAAGGATAACACTGTCCAAGCTGCAAAATCCTTTACTAATGCATTCTATGGGCAGTTACAAGAATGCATGGATCATGCCATCCCAAGCAAAACCAAGACTCACTCCTCCAAGAAAAGGTGGACTCCTGCCATAAACAAGCTATACAATAGAAGGAGGAAACTAGTACAGAAAAGAGTAAAATCCCAAGAAGGGAGGACATCCCTGATCAGTATCAGCAAGAAACTACGATCCCTCATAAAATCATCCAAGGCGAGCTTTGAAAGAAAAATTGCCAAGGACTCCAAAGATAACCACAAGGCATTCTTTAGCTATGTCAAGAATCTAAGTGGCAATGCTCAGATCTGCTCAGAGTTAGTGCAGAATGGCACAAAATACACTGTACCAACCAATATCGCCAACATCCTGGCAGATAGGTTCAGCGCAAACTTCACCCCCCTCCCATCACCAAAAGGGCCCATAACCATACCAGAAGAATGTAGAGTCCCTGAAATTACAGACACTCAGGTTAAAACAGCCCTCTCCAAAGCCAAAAACACAGCATCAATGGGACCGGACGGTGTCCCAGGCTGCATCCTACACGAGCTCAAAGACGAACTAACCCCTCACCTAAAAACACTGTTCAAACTCAGCCTCTCCATAAGCTACATACCCATAGAGTGGCGCACAGCAACGGTTATTCCATTCCACAAAGGTGGAGCCACAACAGACCCTGGGAACTATTGCCCTATAAACCTTACTAGCTTGGTCTGCAAGGCAATGGAGCGCATCATCATGGAACTCATTAGCAGAGACATTGGGAACCTCCAAACACTGGACCCTATCCAGTTTGGTTTTGTTAAGGGCAGATCATGCCTCCTAAACCTGGTGGACTTCTTTGAGATAGTTACCAAGGCTATAGACAAGGGAAAGGTGGTACACACAGCCTACCTAGACCTTGCTAAGGCCTTTGACACCATTCCCCATTCTGGTACTATAGACAAGCTCACCAGCCTGAACATAAACCCCTACGTCACAAGATAGGTTGCCAACTGGCTCACGGACAAAACCCACATGGTGAGAGTTGCAGGAGCTATGTCCGACTCTAAACTGGTTGCAAGTGGCATTCCCCAGGGCTCAGTCCTAGGGCCCCTCTTGTTCGGCATATACTTCTCAGCAGTACAGGCAAGCACAGGAGGACTACGGCTGACCAAGTTTGCAGACGACTGCAAACTAGGGGCTATAATTGACTCTCTGGCTGACACAGGCATCCTCCAAAAGGGTTTCACTGAGACAGATACCTGATGTCAAAATCATGGCCTCAAGCTAAATGCCAAAAAGTGCATAGTCATCCCCTTTGGAAAAAACAAAGTACCCACAAACTACCACATAGGTGGTAGTCCCCTAAATACGGAAGACGTAATAAGGGATCTGGGGACCCAAGTAGATAGTAATCTCACCTTTGATAATCACATTGCCATTGTCGCATACAGATCAAAAGAGGTCATTGTGCCCCTCTACTCATCACTCATCAGACCCATCATAGAGTACAACGCCCCATTTGGGATGTACCTTACAAGACACCTGCAACAGCTGGAAAGACCACAGAAGTACCTCACCAAAGGATCAATGGCCTCAAACAGATGCCCTATGCAGCTCGACTGAAGAAACTCCAGTTGTACTTGGTTGCATACCGCCTACTCAGAGGTGATCTCTGTCTGACATACAAGGCCATGTCCAACCCAGAATTGATGGACATGCTCCACCTAAAGAAAACCTTATCCCCTCGAGCCACACACTCTAGGGATCTAAACCTCACCACAACAATAAATAGGGTGTGCTGGAGGGATAGATTCCTGTCCCAGAGACTTCCCATGCTTTGGAACAAGATCCCAATCTACATTAGGCAGAGCTCCTCGCTAACACTCTTCAAAAGAAACCTTGATGAGTTGATGGGAAACAGAAAGTTTACCTCAGGGATCACTTCAGTGGCTCTTCTGGACAGAGGCACAGGGAACTAATTTAATGGGGTGGTGAAAGCCAATACATTCTGGCTAGGCTTATAAATGCTTTTGGGCAGATAGCCTAGTACCCACCTATGAACCTATGAACCTATGCAATAAATCAAAACTATGCTGCTAAAAAGTGAAAAGAAAGTACAGTTGTGTAAGTCCTACTTGCCCATAGCAATAGATGTTCAAATTTTTTCATTGCTGCAGTAGTCTATGGGTAGTATCCTGCCAATTCTACAGCACCTGACCAGTTTGCCAAAGCTCTGGCTGCTGATTGACTGAATCCTTTTGGACGGAAGTGTATCAGCAACTAGAGTGAGGTAAATCTTCAGGATTTTACTACTCCAAGAAAGGAAGGTAGATTCATCCTGAGCCAATGATCAACAATTAATAATCACCATAAAAAACTCATCTAAACAACAGCAACAATAACAACCATAACAAAGGTAAAGTCCCACTTAAACTATCAACAAATGAGGATGATGGTTGGATGCAGCCACTGCAGCAGTTGAAAATGTGATTGTCTAGTCTTATGAGTAGGTAGGACTTATACAACTGTACTATGTTCTTCATTCTCACTGCTACAGCATCCTATGGTAGATTCCCAAAGCTTACCCTACCTGGGAAGAGGAAGGATAAGAATCCAGCAGCCCCCTGGAGAACAGTCCAAGCAAAGCCTGCCCTGACCTAGAGAAGGAATCCAATTTATAGTGCTTTGTGAAGATTATGAACAGAGGAATAAGTTGCTGCCTCTAGTATACTTTGAGTCCACCCCTTTCCAGTATGCCACTGAAGGCCCTGGTAGAACTTGCCTTAACTTTGCCTGAATTATTTATACAATGGAGGGGATAGCAAAAAAACAATAGCAGAGGACAACTATCTGGATATAGTCTGTTTTGACATGGGGCAGCCCTTCTTAGTGCCAGCATAAACAGCTGTTTAACCTTCATAAAGGACTTGGTTCTGCAAGGTAGTACCTGAGCAGCAAGTGCACATTCACATTGAATCTATTTAGAATCTGTTCTCCCTTGTTTTTTGGCACTAGAAAAAAAATGGGAGATTGATGGCTTGATTCAAGGTAATATCATAAACAACTTGAGGTATGAATGATGGATTTGTACATAATGTAACCCTAACCTGTGGAAAACCAGGTAGGGTTAAACCACTATGAGAGCAACTCAGATACTCACATTGCAGATGTCAAAACAACAAGTAAAACCGTTTTCAAAGTAATGAACTGCAAGTTCGATTGAAAGGATAGTTTAAAAGGAGATAAGGTGAGTTTTCTAGACAAAAATTGAGATCCTGAGGAGGAGGAGGAATTTGCTTGTGATGGGGCCTCATATGCAACACTCCTTTCAGAAACTGTTTGAACACAATCATAGAAGAATGAGGCGGATCCATAGACATGCAAGCTTAGATGGACACAAGATGCACCTTGATAGAAGCATATGACATGCCACCTTTAAGTAGCTCAAACAAATATTTGAGAGCCAGGGGTGCTACTTCCCTTTCAGGACCTCTGTGATTGGCAAGGCACCAACTAGAAAGTCTTTTCCATTTGCCAACATAGGACTTTCTAATAGCAGGTTTTCTTGCCTCCTATAGTACCTGCTCATGAAAAAGGTGCCTAAAAGATATTAAAACTGAATCTTCCAGGCTGTCGGTTATAGTTGATTGATGTTGTGATGTATCAAATTCTTTGTGCTGAGTGAGTAGAGCCAGTCTGTGACAAAGCTTATGGTAACTTCCCTTGGCCAATTCCATAAGAGGGGAGAACCAGATTTGCCAGGGCCAAAAGGGAGTCACTATAATGATTTTTGGTAATTCTTTTTGAATCTTTAGAAGTACCTTGGAAATCATTGGAAACAGTTGAAAAGCATCCGAAGCATTCTTGACCAAGGGAATGACAGAACATCAGTTCTCCATACTTGGCTGGAGGGATTTCTTGAGCAAAATGTTTATTGTCTGTTTTGCAAGGAGGTGAACAGATTTACTCAAGATGTTCCCCACATCTGGATCAAGTCCTGGAACATGTGTGTTTTGAGTTTCCACTCATGATGGTCTGGTCAGGATCTGCCAAGTCTGTCTGCTACAACGTTTTGCTGTGAAAGAATGTAGTAAGCATGAACAGTCAAAGAATGCTGAAGTGCCAAATCCCAAGCCATCATTGCCAACCGGCAAAGAGGGTATGACCTTAACCACTTTTTTTGTTGAGATACCACATCACTGTGGTGTTGCCTGTAGCCATATGTAGAGGGCCCAGAGCCCAAAGATGGTGACATCATTCCTTGATGTTTATGTGCTTTGGCATGCCTGAAGAGTTCCACAGACCATGCACTTTTACTCACATAGAAAATGCACCACAAGCATAATCCTGAAGGGTCTGACTGGACAGATTGAACTAGAGTTGGAAGAGAGAGAAAGGAAGTCCTGGATTGATAGCCATTTGAGCCCTCCATCACTGCAATTCTCATCCCATAAACCGCAGCATAGGAATCTGAAAGCTCAAGGAGTGTAGGTGCAGGGGACCAAGAACTTTTTAGGTACTACTACTGGATTTTTCTCATCTGTAATCTGGTGAGTGGTATCATGAGGATCGTGGATCCCATGAGGCCTAGAATCCTGAGAAATTCCCTTTCAGGCACCTGAAGCTACTGAGAAAAAACTCAGAAAGATCTGCTGGTAAGCTCTTACATTTTCTTATGATAGGAAGTCCCTTTTCTTGAATATATCTATCAGATACCACAAAAAGACAATTTTGTGACAGGGTGTGAGAGAAGACTTTTGTAGGTCCAAGTGAAATCCCTGATATGATAGGAGGTTAGATACCTTTGTTAGAGACTTCAAATATCTGGAAGAAGACTGCAGAAATAAGCAAGTCATCTATATGTTTAAAATATGGATGGTCTGCAATCTGCAATAAGCCACCACTGGGGCTAGGTACTTTTGTGAACACTTTAGGTGCAGTTGACAATCGGAAGGGTAATGCAGAGAACTGATCATGTGGTCCAGACACAGCACAATAAGACAATGTTCTGGAAGCACTGATAGGGTCAACATCATGAATTTTTGAAAATCTCACATAAAGGTTGAGAAAATACAGATCTAACACAAGCCTCTAAGTGTGTTCCTTCTTTGGAACTAAAAATATCATGGAATAAAAAGCGTTACCCATGTAATTTGTAGGTACTGATTTTAAGTTCCTTGGTTCTAACATATGGTGTAGCACTGGTGGTCTGTTTGGTTTGGTGGATATAGTTTGATTCCCCTGAAAAGTGGAGGAAACTCCACCTGCTGCCAAGTCAATTCTTCCTGAATCACCATCAACACCCATCTGTCTGAAATCGTCTGACCCCATGCTAAGGGGTTGAAGGTCAATTAGTGTGAGAGAGGTAGAGAAGAAGGGGCACGAGGTGTGGGTGACCAGGTTCCCAGTATAATCATTCATTAGCTGGTGTTTGACTCTTTTTCGTAAAGTTATTTCTTTTATTGAGTTTGGAAGAGTTATCCTCCTGACATTTTCTTTTAGGGCCTGCTTGCTAGGCTGGGATTTCTATTTGTTTTGCCCTCTTAATGATTGAGAATCAGCCTTGTTAGGGTAGAAGTTGGGAATCTGAAAAAATATTATAAACTACAGGCATCAATTTACATCTGTTGTTTGCCTGTTTTAATTATCTGTGTAGCTGTAGGCCCAAATAGCAGATAAGGGCTAAGAAGATAATCAAGAATTTCAGACTTCAAATTATCAGAAAAATTCTGATTATGCAACCATACAAAAGTTCACATTACAGAAGAAGCAAAAGCTCTAGTCCCAGTGTTAGCACAATCATAAACACTTCTCTGGGCATGTTTAGAAACTTGGGTCAAGATAGAAATAAGTTGAATGAAATATGGCATGCCTTCTGGAGACAATGAAGCAGGAAATTCTTCCAGACTATAAGCCCATTTTAGCACAAACTTCCACATGTAGGCCTTATAATTCAAGATCCTAAAGGCTAAAGTAGTAGAAGCAAACAGTCTCTTCCAGTGTTTGTATAACCACTTGCCCTCAGAGGATGATGGGTTACAGAATGCCAAAGATTTTGTGTTAGCTGTTGCTGCTGGAGTCACTGCAGCAGGATCAGCTGACAGTTGAGAATAAAGGCATTTATAATCTGAAGAGACCCTATACTGATTATTGTCTTTCTTTGAAACTGCAGCCAGTGGGTTAGGAGCCTTGCAGGCAGCTTTAAAAATGTCTTTTAGAGCTTATAAAATGGGAGGAACAATTGCAATGTTAGTAACATTATCCTCTAATAGATCATAAACTCTGCATAATTCTGAGGGAGCCCCTGTCTGCTCCCAAGCAAAAACATTCCTGAGTCTAGCAACAGTCTCAGCAAAGGAAAAAAAAAATATTGGATTACCTTTAGGTTCACTGAGGGACATGTCAGAATTCTGGGTGATGGATTCTTGAGGAGAATCACCCCTATCTCTGTCATAATTCTCATCATCTGAAAACATTCTGGGTAATGGATTCTTGAGGAGAATCACCCCTATCTCTGTCATAATTCTCATCATCTGAAAACAAATGCTGTTTTCTGGCCACCTGCACTAGAGCTGTGAAAAGGCAAACAGCCCCCAGAACTGACTGACTGCAAAGCACTCTTAGTTAAATATATAATATCTGACTTATGTACAGAAACCTGATTGTTTGCCTTGTAATTAAGGAGTTGCTTCTTTTTTTCTAGGAATATCTCTACTGCAAGAGTGGTAAAGGGGCAGCCTCCTATCCCCAGCAAGAGGTCTCTTTACTCAGACAACTCCTGTACCTAAAGTTTTTGGTTCTCCCATACCTGTAACAGGTACTTTAATTGCCTCTAAGGATTGTCTAAACCCCTTACCAGTCCATAGTGCTTATTATAGCTACACCAGAGGGAGTCAAGGCATTAGGTAAGTGGTCTGCAGGCCTGTCTTTTGCCACAGCAGAGTAACTAACCATAGGCTAATGCAATCATTTTACTTGTTTTTTCTTTTTAGATAAGAACGTACTGGAAAAAGCAGGATTGGGAATATAATCTATGCTATAGCCAGAGAAGAAACCTGATTGCAGGTACAGTAAGCTCAATAACACCATGAAAAGGTAAGTATTAACTAGTAAACACAACAACACTATTCCTTTCCCCAAAAACCAAAACACAAGTAGTGTGCTGAAAATTGTCAATTGACCTTAGACTTGTAGTCAGAAATATCACAGAACATTTATTACCTCAGAAATGAGAAAACATTCTAATTGCATTAAAAACAGTAACAGGTGGGAAATACTCATGTTCCAACTGTTAAAGCATAGCCCAAATACTTGATATTTTCATAAAATCACAGTTTTCCACACAAAGTTATAAAATAAGCCAAGTAAACATTGCAGAAGCACATAAGAAACTTCCCAGACAAAAGCTAGTATCCTTAACATGGAATACCCCATATAGCTGTTTTTTTCTGTCGTAATGTAAATTAGAAAAATACCACATATATAGAATAAAAATATTTATGGGAGAATGGGGTCCCCAAATGGGATCTTATCTGTTAGGCAAAATCTTTTGACCAACTGTTGTTCCTCTGGAACCAGAGAGCCAGAGAGATGCTTCTCCTCAATTCAGCAGTAAAATTCTGAAGATTTACCTCACTATGGTTGCTGATATAGTTCCCTCCAAAAAGGGTGCAGCATATCAGCAGAGAGAGCGCATGAGATGCAGAGAGGAGTCACAGCTTTGGCAAACTGGTTGGGTGCTGTGTCCTTGGTAGGACACTACCCATAGGTTACTGCAGTAGGGAGAAAGAAAAACATCTACTTAGCCTCACAGCAGACTCACCACAAGAATCATAAGCAGAATTTCAAACAGTTCTTCCATGGCATCACTCAGCTGCTTAGCTCTGGTAAATCTTATCAGCATAATCCATTCCCACCAGATGCACACTATAAAGTAGCTACTCTATTCTGCCAGTTACTCCTAAAATTGTTATTCCATATTTTAATGCCCTGATGTGATTACTTTCCATTTATGCCTTACCACTTCGTTTAACTTTAAAGTAGTCCACTCAGACCTCATTTGGGAGCTGCTAAGGAAACTAAAACCTTCTTCATTATTGGCAGATGACCTTCTGTTTCTACATTTAAAACCAAGGAGGCATTTACACAGCCAGTCAAATGCTCATCATCCACTAGCAATTGCAAAAGTCATAATATTAACAAGCTCTGGAAAACTACTCTCCATAGTTACCACCATAAAGACAGACCCTCTTTTGCATTTAATAATTTCTGCCTCGTGTTTTTTCTTTCCCCATTATTTAAACTTTTTTTTTCAAGAAATTCACATGCAAACAATTTCTTTAACACCTACAAGGACCTGATTTTCTGTTTTTCTCTAAACATTACCTTTGAGCTGGTCATTGGAAAAAAATTACCCTTCTGGACTTTTCTGAATACTTGTATGATAAGCTCGAACTTTGTGAAATTGTTGAGGAAAGCTTCTTGGATATCTCAGCACATTAGGGACTGCTAATCATCATATCTTTTTACACCACCTTGCTAACAATCATCTTTCCTGTCAGTCATTTTACTGGTTTTCCAACTGCCATGATGACGTAACTCAAGTTGTTCAATGAGTCGATGCAATCTCAACTTTACAAATGGCTCCTTTTCTGTGATCATGTAGGATATGTAATTGGCCACTCTTCATTATCATTTTACTAGCAGCTTGTCTTCCCATTGTGGGAATTTTACACTTTTTAAGTATGTTGATGGTTTCCATTTATGCTACCCAGTTTCTAACACTCATAAGTCTCATTCCAACTTGATTAAAGTTTTGCCTTGATTCAAAATGAGATCAGAGACTCTGATCTTTTGAATGCATAAAAAATTAAGGCAACGAGTTTCAAACTTAGCATTATTATAGGTCTATATTATATGCTTGAAGAGACTTTTCTTCGAACATATAATCGACACCTAAAGAGTGAATGCTCTAAAGTGCGAACAGCCATGTCCGTGAATTTTTTCCTCGGGGAAAAAATTCAGTTGGCCGTTATCAGGAATTGCCCTTTTCTCCGACACAGAGCAATCTCGGAGTTGGTATATTTAGTTAAGGGGTGTGAGGGGCGAAGCCCGCCACTTGATTAGGGTTTTGAAGTTTGTGTTTTTGTGTACGGCCCCGTGAATTTTTTCCCAAGGAAAAAATTTGCGGACGTGGCTGTTCGCACTTTAGAGTGTTCGCTCTTTAGGTGTCAATGTTTATATGTTCGAAAAAGTCTCTTTGAGCATATAATATAGATCCCATTATTACAACCAATATTAGTCAGTTCCAAATGCTATATACCAAGACAGATCCCTCTTGATGTCTACTGTATATGATATCACTCTAGACAAAGGGAAATTAAATTTGATGTCCATGTTTGATCTACTGTACTTTGAGCTAATTAAAAATTGACTGTCCCTTACATGAGTTAAGTAACCATGAACAAATATGGTTCTGAACAGCCAGATGCTCACAATTCACCTGTACCAACTCAGTCCAGTCCACTTAAGTGGAAGAAACATGTTGATCTTCTGTTTTAAATTCCTTGGGATCTTTTTTATTTTCTTAGGACCTTTCACCATGCAGACATTTTTTTCTATGTGGTGCCTGTCAACAATCAACCTTTCTATCAGCCCATTCATTCTGTGTGAATGAGAACTAGTTGTAGGAGGATGCCATTAGAGATTTCTGCACCTCTGCCCATTCATGATTCATACTTCTATTCATGCCTAGTACCTGCTAAGATGTTTATCCACTGTTTAGTAGGTACTCATTTTGGACCTATAAACTTCATATGGTGGGACACCTGTGTTGCCATTCATTCCTCCAGGATGGGTTAAGGGCCATCAGTTTTAACTCATTCCCATCATCCTCAGTCTGTTCCTCAAGTGCCTGGGTTATATGGAGTGTGGTTAAGGCTTTATCTTGTTGTGCTATGGATCAAGCTGCATCAAGTATACATTTCTTTTCCTGGTGTTCGTTTTGTTGATATTCTGTGGACTTTTCTATCTAAGCCTCCAATGAAACTTGGTTGTGGCCATTTGGAAATCTCAAGTTAATAAATACAGATTTAATAAAGAAGCAAATGTATTATGCTTAATAGTGTGAAAATAATGGTAGAAGTCTTATTATTATTCCTAAGTTTTTTTCCTCTGTTTTCATTGTGTACAAGCTCTGTGTAGGAAAGCAGAGGTGGTACATCCCTATCACAACAGATAAAATAGTCAGTGGAAGAAAGGATACACTGAGAATCCATCTGACATTCCTTTAAAGACACTTCAACAAACTGATACAGGAAATAAGGACTTCAACAAGATAAGGACAAGCCATTCATGATCTATGAGATGTGACACTCACAAAGCTTAAAACTAAAAAAAAACACTTAGTCTGACTACCACAGCAGCTCATTTTACAGAAAAAAAGACAAATAAGATTATATTCTTGTTTAATGTCTAGCTGTCCATGACATGCAACGCAAGTAAAATGCTTCATTATAAAGTTGTTTTATATGTTTATAAAATAGTAACATAAAGGAATTCATGATAACTAATTGGGCACATGAAAGAACTGCTCATTTTTCATTCCCAAGTTATGTCTATAGAGCATTTTGAGCAAAACAAGTGACAATGTGCAACTCATTAACAAGGACACACAGTGAACAAGGACCACTTTCAGTTACTGCATGTTTTCTTATTTAAATGTTCGCTTTGTCTAACTAATAGCTTACACACACACACACACACACACACACACACACACACACACACACACACACACACACACACACACACACACACACACACACACACAATGACTCTGAAAGCTGCAACTTGTCATTGCATTAATGATATCTTATACACAAAGCTTTCCAAAAACACACTTGGCTCTTGTTAGTGTATTGGAAACAATGATCCAAGCAATGCAAGATAAGTTACATCAGATTAGGAACTTCAGGAAACAATAAATAAAACAGAAATCCTTAGTTAAACAATGGAAACGTCTGTTGTTGGCAGACTAGATTTTTTTAATTATTACACAAAATGAAAGACATCTTCCCAGTAAATAAAAGCTCTTTCATAAGTGCAGGTATAGAAAGCAGTATATTAAAGCATCTTGATAAAATTCTAATGGCCACGCTGATAGATAAAGATAAGTTTTTCAGCGTGTGCCCTTATTTTGTTTTATATCATGATCTTCTTTCTTTATTTGCTCCCTATCACATCTAGACACAAGCAGCCAATGACAAAGTAATAAATATTCTTTCTACTACATGTGCTGATCGATGCAATGGGGTTATGGCTTGACCCTCTACAAGACTGCTACTTTCCTCCCTAGTGACTGTAGCTGAAACTGCAGGGATGGCTTATTGTTAGGGTGCATAATGACTTAGCCAGAGAATGCTAATTTGACATACAGATCTCTCAGTAGTAGGTTCTTTCTTAAATCTATAGCTACTGGTGGCACAGTGGCACAGTGGATAGCATTGTCTACTCACAGCAATAGATTTCCTGGTTTGATTCTCAGTTGGGGTGCCTTCTGTGCAGAGTCTACATGTCCTCCCTATGTGTGAGTGGGTTTCTTCCTGCATTAAAGGACATGCAGTAGGTGGACTGGACACTCTAAACTGGCCACATGTGTGAGTGTGTGTATGGTATGGAAGAACTGCCACAGCAGGGCTAGCCACACAGTGGTGTAAACCTTGGCTCCAGATGATTGTCACTGTTGAAGTGACACCCTGACCCAATGTGCAAAAATGGGAAAAAGGGGTTGTGGATGGATGGACTCTGAATAGTAAATGTCATCGGCTTGAAAACAAAGACTCTGAGTAATATCTATACTAAAAATAAATTATGCTATAAGATTCTGGAAGACAATAACATTTAGCATTACATTTTTATTCCTCCTAATTTATGGCTTCATTGTTCTTACCTCACAGCAGATAAAGGTTATCTTGAAGTTTGAAAATGCTTACTACTGGAAATCATTTTGTTCTTTAGATGCCTGATGTTAGTTTTTTCCTCTATCAAGTTCACTCTAGCCCTGGTGGCATTTGATTATGTATAACTTTCAGAACTCTCAGTCATGCTTTCTGTATTATCTCCATTATGATGAGAACTGTTTCAGGACTACTACCTCATACCATGATATCCATGACATTTCACATGTTGATCCTGCTACTGCCTGATGCTTAATGGTTTCCAAACTCTGCAGCAAAAATAGTGAAGGTACATTTAGTGTTTCCAGTTAAAATCTGAGTAATGGCCTACCTTGCTCCTTACAACATGCTGATTGTTTTAAAAAGGATTATATCCTTATGTTTAAAAAAGAAAAGCTGCAGATGGTTTCCAAGGAAGGAAGAGTATGGGCAACATTTGCTTAGTCATTAGGGTTATCCTAAATATGACACTGGTGTTATCTTTCTGTTATATCATCTTAAGTTCACCCTACACTTTTTGTAATATAAGCATGTGACTCTGAACTGCATTATTTTATTTCTTCTTGGCTGCTTGTCAAATGTGAAATTATTCATACGTTTTTGTTATTTTACATTTGCTGCATTTTTATTACATATAATTTTACTATCCAGATGTGTACTCTCCCCAAGTCTTTCGGGGGGGAGACATAGCCATATGGACAATGGGACAATCCAATTAACACTATGCAGACAGACACAAACAAAGCTGTATAGCCAAAAGGGTCCCTATTAGATGAATGAAAGATCAAGATCTTGAACGGCTTAAAAGTAAAAAATGCTGTTCTTCGAGATTGCTATTGTGAGATTGCGGTACAGTTAAGATCAAAAAATTTGCCCTTTCCTCACTGTAGTGCGATCTCGGAGTTGCTATATATAATTAGCGTGTGTGTGTGGGGGGGGGGCACAGCCCCCCACAATAATTTTGAAGAACAGCATTTTCGACTTTTCAGCTGTTTGAAATCTTGATTTTTTTTTGTTCATATAATAGGGACCCTAGACAAAACACTAAAGTTGTAAAAGGTAAGAATATCAACAATGTCAAGGAAAAATACTAAATTAAGATCATAAGTGACAGTACTGCCAAATGAATGGCTCTGGATGCAGAAGGAGTGATCAGTTCAATCTAGGGAGTAATGCCAAGCCTCAATCCTCACCGGTGAGAGACAGCCACTAAAAACAGGAATGAATTAGCACAGTATTTTCAAATGCAGCTCTCTGCATCAAGCACAGTTCAGGGAACATGCTCCAGACCTGGGACTTGACTATCTATTTCTCTAGATCCCAAACAATGCTTACTTTGGAGCGCTGTGTCCCAGTTCCAAACAGCTGGCACATCCACACCTGGGTATTTGATTTTCACATACACCAGGGTATTTGATTTTCACACACACACACACACACACACACACACACACACACACACACACACACACACACACACACACACACACACACACACACACACACACACACACACACACACACACACACTCCTAGAAAAGGCTGGCACAAATTTACTAGCTAGACTCCTTCTGCCCAAGACATTAAGGTAGTCATTCAGTCACCAGTCAACCAATTTACGGATCTTATAGGGGTATCCAATTATACTGAGTAAAACAATACTAATATAAATGGTAGAGTGTAACCAATGCAGCAAGGCATTTCAGAGTGGCAAAGCGTCACTAAAATAAATACAAGTATTCTCAAGATGTTAAAAGTATTCTCTAAATGACCAGTCACAATGAAAGGTTTAAAAGTATTTAATAATAAATAATAAAATAGAAAGCACAGGAATACTAAATATTTAAGTTCAATCAATCACAGGAGAAATAAAAATAACACAGTTGGACAGATTCAGACATATGCAGAAGAAATACTTAACTAATCTCACTATATTTCCTGACTGTCTAAAGAATAACTGTTCCCTAGCTAACTTAATTAATACAGCAAGGCAAGATTAGATGCTGAGATGCTTACTTCGACAAGGCAAGGTGATGAACTTCTAACTAACACTGAAGTGAACTGAAGTGAACTAACTGAACTGTGATAACTGTCATAGATTTTTATATCAGGTTCCAAAGAAAACAAAACA
This sequence comes from Protopterus annectens, assembly GCF_019279795.1. Taxonomy (NCBI): domain Eukaryota; kingdom Metazoa; phylum Chordata; order Ceratodontiformes; family Protopteridae; genus Protopterus; species Protopterus annectens. Next base: position 716,436,226 of record NC_056734.1, read on the forward strand.
AACTGCTGTGTAATTTCCATCCTCTACTCAATACTGGTTATAGAATGACATTACATTTGATCACCTGACTAGTACAATGGTTCATAGATTAGTACTAAGCTAACTGCCCTTGCAAGCCATTTTAAGCCTAGCCAATTATCCCTTTATAAGACTCAAACCCTGCACCTTGTTTTGTAAGACAAACACCTTAATCATTAGGCCATCCTCCCAACCCCCCTGTACACTCAGACCTTTGCTAAGATCTGTTGCAGTATTTGAAAATTGTAGAACAATTTCAAAAACTTCTACTTTTCCCTTCCAGAACTCTTTGTTAAAACACATACATTTTATCAGTTATAATAACACTGTTGATACATTTTAACATAAGCATCTGTAGAAGTCAGTGTGATAGTCAAATGACACAAAATTATTTACAAAACTCAAGCTAACTATGCTGGCATATGTTAGATATGCACTGGCTTATTCTCCCTGGCACAGATAGCAAAACCTCACATCATCACATCTCTCCCGCCCTTTGAAGACTCAAGCTATTTTTTCAAGTGACCCTGGAAAAATGTTGCTTGAGAGAAATGGACCTGTCTAGGAACACATTAACCCACGCCCTGTCTTGAGATTCCATCTACATTGGCATTGCTGACCCCACTACAGTGTTGTACTGTTATGTCATATGACTGCAACGCTAAACTCCATCTTAATAACTCAGCATTTTGTTGGCTGACTCTATGTAGCCATGTTAAGGGATTGTGGTCTGTAACCACAGTGAATTTCCTTCCATACAGATAAGGCTGAAGTTTCTGCAGTGCCCATACTATGGTTAGACAGTCTTTTTCTACAGCTGTATAACATTCCTCCCTGGGTTGGAGTCTAGAGCTGAGATATACAGCTGGGTGCTCTTCTCCCTCTAAGGAACGTGACTGACTACAGCCCCAAATCCCATGGATTGAAGCATCCACCTACACAACAAATTATTTGCTGTAATCTGGACTGGCTAATATTGGGGGTACTCCCAAAGCCCCTTTAAGCTTTTGGAATTCTTGCTCACACTACCTTATCTGGCATGTTGTTTTCTTGTCAAGTCTGTGAGGGGAGCAGCTATTGTACTATATTTGGGAATAAACTTTCTATAGTACCCCACTATCCACAAGAAAGTCCTCACCTGCTTTTTGGTAACAGGGGCAGGCCACACTTGAATAGCTTCCACACTGGCAGGTTCTGGTCTAATCTTACCACTCCCCACTCTATGTCCCAGGTATGAGACATCTGCCATACTCACCTGACACTTACTGGGCTTAATGGTCAACCCTGCCCTTTTCATTCTACCCAGGACCTCCCTGACATGTTGAAGGTGCTCTTGCCAGGAATAGCTGTAGATGACAATATTATCCAGATAAGCAAGGGCATAATCTCCTGCTCCTGCTAGGATATGATCTACCGGCCTCTGGAAGGTTGCTGGGGCATTTTTCATCCCAAAGGGCATTTTGTGCATCTGTATAATTCAAAAGTAGCCAAAAAGGCTGACCTTTCCCTAATGATGGGAGTCAAGGTCACCTGCTAGCAGCCCTTAGTTGCATCATTAGTGGTCAGATACTTAGCCCCACCCAGCTTCTCTAAGGCTTTGTCTGTCCTAAGCATGGGGTAAGTATCTAACTCTGTCTGACTGTTTAGTTTTCTGTAGTCCACGCAGAATCTGATGCTGCCATCTTTCTTTGGTACCAGCACCACTGGAAGGTCCAGGGACTGCTGGATTCCTGGAGTTACAACATTTTCTGTATCTCCTCCCTCAGAGGCTGTCTGAGTAACTCAGACACCCTATAAGGTGCCTGCTTGATAGGCCTTTGGGGTCCTGTATCCACATGGTGCTGCACTGAATCCATATGGTGCTGCACCAGGTGGGTGCAGACAGGTTCCACAATGAACACACCCCCAAACTCCTGCAACACTGCTCGAATTACTTGAACCTAGGTAGGAGATAGCCACTGAGATATTGCTACCCCTTACATCTAGGTGTCAGTCTGAGCTTCACTGAGGAAATCAGTCACCAGATCCCCCCAAGACTCCTCCTGCTATCCACTGCAAATATTCAGCACTAGGGCCTTCCTACCATGGTAAGGCTTCATCATGTTAACATGGTACAGTTTGTGCCCCTGCCCAGGAGCAGCCTTAGGTCAACCGGTGCCCTAAGCAAAAGGGCTCCACGGCGCCCCCCACCACACCATCTGGTGCCCCCATCCTAGTCTACTTACACCAAATAAATACTGGAAAAGTGCCCCTACTAGAGCAGTGCCCTAGGTGGCCACCTAGTTGGCCTATGCCTAAGGCCGGCCATGCCCCTGCCTCCTGCCTATCAGGTTCACCATGTAATTAACATCACTGACCTTCCTTATCACTTTGAAGGGTCCATCCCAAGCTGCCTGCAGCTTATTGTGTCTGACAGGAATAAACACCATAGCCTGCTGTCCCACAGCATAATTTCAGGCTCAAGCATTTCTGTCATACCAGACCTTTTTCTGCTGTTGGGCTCTGACGAGGTTCTCCTGGGCCAAGCTCATGAGCACTCTAAGCCTTGTTCTGAGGTTTAGGACATATGCCACAAGAGACCCCTTGTGGGATTCACACTCACCCTCCCTCTCATCAGGAATCAAATCTAAAGGTCCTCTCACTCTATGCCCATACAGCAACTCATAGGGTGAAAAAAGGAGATGGGGCAAATATTTGTCCCACTCTGCCTTAAACTGGTCTGCAAATGCCCATGGCGTGGTCTTTAGTGTAGAGTTTAACCTCTCCCCCAGGCCATTAGTCTGGGGAGTGGTAGGGATGGTCTTTACATGCTTCACTCCACAATGCTTCCCCAGGCAAGCCAGAAGGTCTGACATGAAACTGGGACATCTCTCAGTTAGTATTTCTCTTGGGAAACCTACCCTGCTGAAAATCTCTAACAAAGCATTTGCCACCTTCTCTGCCTCAGTGGAGGATAATACCACCACCTCATGGTATCTAGTAATATAATTACTACCACCAGGATATACTTCTTCCATGTGGAACTTGGGGTACTCAGAGGCCCCACAATATTCATAGCTACCCTCTGCGACAGCTTCTCAATCAAAGGTAAAGGCATTAATGGAGCTATGGCCTTGTCCCCTGCCTTGCCTACATTTTAGCACTGCTCACAATTCCTGCAGTTCCCTGTTACACCCCTTGCAATTCCAGGCCAATGGGAGTTCTGCATAATACGTCTCTTGGTATGCTTTTTGTCCATATGATCTGCAAAAGGCATACAAGAGCTATGGCTAGAAGTGCCAGATGGTAGGGTTTGGGCACTACCAACTGCTGTATTACCTCACCCTCTACCCCTCCCTCAGAGGTCCAGTCTCTATGCAATAACCCTTTGTTCCAGTATACAGATTCCTCTTTTCCTTGAACATCAGGTGTCTCCTTAGCTACTTCCCTCAAGCTTTGTATGGTAGGATCCAAAAGCTGAACTTGTCTCAACTCTATCTTTGTAACTTCTTCCACCTCCCCTTCCACAGGAAGCTTAGTAACTTCTGATAGTGGTGCCTCATTGTCAGCCTGGGTACTACCACTCACCTCTGCCTTTAGTCACCCTGTCCATGTGGACATCAGTACCCACCAACATCTGTGGCACACTTTCAGGCTCACTGCTACAGGATAGCTCCCTCCCTGAAATAGCCATCTCACCACCCCAGCTTCAGGTGGGTTCTATCTGGGTCTTCCCAGCTTACCAGATGTACATGTCTGTCTCCAAGCCTGAATGTGTGTAACTGCATGCACACAATGTTGTGTATTATCAAAATCACTCCCTATCAAGACATCTGCAGGGATAACCTAAAACACACCTACCAGCTTGCTTCTTTTCCACCCTCCCAGACAAGGTGAACCCTGGCCAAAGGTATTTGGTATGGCATCCTACCTAAAGCTTGGATTGGAGTGGACTGCCCAAGCAAGTACTGCTCCTCATTAACCACTGCAGGCTTCACAATACCTATGTCAGGGGCTGTGACTCTCTTAGCAGTGGCCTGTCTTCCATCTACTAAGATAGGATACAAACTCCAGTGATAGTTTGGTACCCCTGTTGTCTCCAGACAAGTTACTAGTGGCACGCTATTATTCCCACTTGCTGGCTCCTCTCACCTTTTGTTTCCCACCTTGCTTTCATGGACATTTCTATGCTATATGGCCCCTCTGGTTACACATAAAACATCTAATCCCTGATCCTGCCCGTGTACCTGAACTAGTATCTTCTCCTGTTACTGGTGTACTCTGTTGGGGTGGTTTAGGCTGTCCACCATGTGGTTCTCTTATATCCATGTGCAGTGCTGGGTATCCACTTCTTGTGGAATGATTCCCTGCTTGCTAAGTAGAGATTCCCTGTTCTCCCCAGCTCATGTGCAGAGTTACACTCTTTGTCTGCCAACCAGATTCTCATGTCCTCAGGCAAAGTACTAAGGGCTTGTTCCATCAGCAAAAGCTCTGCTAGCCTTTCAAAAGTGGTGACCTGACCCCACTTATCCACCTATGAAAATAAGTGCTTAACTCAGCAATATAATCATATACACTTTCATCTGCCTTGCATCTATGCTCATGAAACTTTCTTCTGTAAGCTTCAGTTGTTAACATATAACAGTTCAATAAACATTGTTTTACTCTATTATAGTTTAAACAATCAGCATCAGACAATTTAGAAACAGCAGTTACAGATTTACCATGGAGTAAGGGGGTCAGGATCCATACCTAGAGCTCTTGGTCAACATTGCCCTATTTACATACTCTTTCAAATATATGAATAAAACTATCAAAGTCATCCCCCTCTGCTAATTGTGGAAGAAATTTACTGATGTTTATTGCTTTTGGAATCTGGTTATTCCCTTCCCCATTATCTCCATGATCCTGATGAAGAGTCAATGTTTCCATCTCGTATTGTTTCTGGTTCTCTTATTCTTCAGTCTCCAATTGCCTCAGTCTCTCCTTTTCTTAAAAGTCCAAACATAGCAGTCTTTCATTTTCTTTAATCTCCAAATGCTGCAGTCTCTCTTCAGTCGCCAAATGTTTGGCCTCCAGTTCATGTTGTCCCTGCTTCTCCTTTTCTTCACCCTCCAAACATTTTGCCTCCAGTTCAAGCTGATGCTGCTTCTCCTTTTCTTTGCCCCCAAACATTTGGCCTCCAGTTTAAGTCTCTTTAACTCCAGATGGACTTTTAAGTCCTCTGAGGAAAAGGTAAACTGCCTGTTTCTGAAAACTGCACATCTCCAACATCAGACTGGTTGTCTTCCTGGCCACTGGTCGGCACTGCAGCTGCGATTCAGTATGAAATAGTTTCCTCTTTAGTCCAGTTAACATCCAGCAGTCCTTTGGCTTCGCACCCCTTAGCCAACTGGTTCTTTGTCAGATTACCATAATACTCTTATGACATCATTGTCTGCTTTCCCTGACTAAACTAAACTAACAAAAATAAATAAAACTGTTATGAAAATGAAACTCTGAATGTTTACCTTGTGGCTGTTGAGACTGCACACAACTTCAGTGACAACCGCCCACAGGCTACTGAAGTTCAATTAATATCCCACCACTCTGACACCAATATGTGATGGCCTCTATACCTCAGGTTAGTAATCAATGAACCTCAATCCTCACCACTGATACCAGTGAGAGACAGCCACTAAAAACAGGTATTTTCAAATGGCTCTCTGCATCAAGCAGAATTTGCCCCAACAGCATACAGGGAACATGCTCCAGACCTGGGACTGTACTCTTTGTTTCTCCAGATCCCAAATAAGACTCATTTTGGAGCACTGTGTCCCAGTTCCAAGCAGCTGACACACCCACACCTGGGTATTTGATTTACACACACACACACACACACACACACACACACACACACACACACACACACACACACACACACACACACACACACACACACACACACACACACACACACACACACACACACACTCAAGGAAAGGCTGGCATAGACCTTCTGCAGATACATTAAGGTAGCCAAGCTGCCACCAGTCAACTACTTTAAGGCTCTTACAAGGGTATCCAATTATACTGAGTAAAACAATGCTAATATAAATGGTAGAGTGTAACAAAAGCAGCAAGGCTTTTTGAAGTGGTCAAGGCATCACTGAAATAAGCACAAGTACTCCCAAGATGTTAAAATATTCTCTAAAAGACCAGCCAACATGAAAGGTATAAAATATGTAAAAATAAATAATAAAATAGAAAACATGGGAATACTAAATATGTAAGTACAATAAACACCAAAGTTTCAATCACAGGATAAATAAAAATAACACAGTTGATCAGATTCAAACTACAGAAAAACAATACTTAACTAATCTCACTGTATTTCCTGGCTGTCTAAAGAATAACTGTTTTCTAGCTAACTTAATTAATACAACAAGGCAAGATTAAATGCTGAGATGCTTACTTCTACAAGGCAAGATGATGCACTTCTATTAACAGTTAACTGAATTGACGTGAACTAACTAACTGAACTGTGATAACTGTCACAGATTTTTATATCAGGTTCAAAGGAAAACAAAACAAAACAGACTTCTGTGCAAGTTCCATCCTCTCAGTGCTGGTTATAGAATGACATCACATTTGATCACCTGACTCTGGTACAATACATACTCAGAGCTTTGCTAAGATCTATTGCAGTATTTGAAAATTATAGAACAATTTCAAAAACTTCTACTCTTCCCTTATAAAATTATTTGTTTAAACATATACATTTAATCAGTTATAATAGCACTGTTGATACATTTTAACACAAGCATCTGTACAAGTCAGTGTGATAGTCAAATGACACAAAATTATTTACAGAAGTTCAGCTAACTATGCTGGCATATGTTACACATTCTCTGCTGTATTTTCCCTGGCACAGATGGCAACATCTCACATTGTCACACCAAGTATAAATGCAAAACAGGTGATGAAAAAAAATATTGCAAGATTTAGAGTAAGAGGTACAATAGAGTAGGAGGAAAATGCAATTTGGTAAAATGAAAATGCAATTTAGATTATAGTATAAAACATTCTTAAGTATAAAAAATGTTATTCATTTATGGAGCTGCAAAAGGAACAACAAGGTGGTTGAAGGCAAAATAAGACTAGAACAGGAGAAATGAAGCAGCATCTAGGCACAGCAGAAACAGAATATAAAAATATGTGCTCTTAGGTGGCTAGTTAAAGGACTATGTACAGAGTTAGCATGGCCATAGTAAAAGATATAACTAGACAAGTGGTGCTACAGAAGCAAAGTATCCACTCATGCTGCTAGTGGTGCTGTGCTACATTGGGAACTGGCTTAGCAAGCCAGTGGGAGTTGCTGGGAAGTAGCAGAAGAAGGGTGCCCCTGTTTTCATGATCTGAAGTTTCATTGGGACGTGGTAGAGGCTAGCTGTGTACTTGTTTGCATAATGAAATAAGGCATCTGTGGGTGCATTATAAGGAGAGTAAGCATACATGGTGACATGTATATCCTTCTAATGTGACACTGTTTTACAGAGAAGACTAGGATGTGAAGGAAAAATGCTGTCTTGAAGCTTTGAATAAAAGTCCATCATTAAGGCACAAATCCCTTTCCACAGGCCTTGCTGACAGGAGGAGTCGGCAGGAAGAATGGATGCACCATTAATTGGATATTTGGGGAGGGAGGGGCTTGACATGTCCTTCCTTTTAAATTCTGCTAGAGGAATGAGCTCAAACATGACTACGAAATTACCATACCTTCAAAAGATGACTGGGAGTCTACACTTTTTAGCATGTTCAGTTTGAAGAACCATGATCCACTTTAACACACAATCACTGATCTACTGTCAATGATAAGGTCATTAAAATTATCTTAATAAAGCATTAATAGGATATAACACAACTGTAATACAGTGTATTTAGAAGGGAGCTTCCTCTCTCACATAGTCCTCAATCTGAGTATCATGCAGCTTCCATGGTCAGACTTCTCCCATGCCTTCAATCCCACATTGAAGTCAAAGGCAATGACAGACATCTTCATGAATGTAACTGGTCTAAATAACAGACAGCCACAGCTAATAAGTAGCACCAGGCTTAACATGGAATTATATCCTTAGTTGAATCGTGGTTAAAAACAAATAGTTGGCTATTACCAGACATTGGCAATAAAAATAATATGCTCATAGACAATCATGACAGGAGAAGAGTAGAGGATGGCAATACAATGACAGAGGCCAACCTCAGCATCACACTTACAGGCAGCAGTAATATGTCAAATGATTTCAACTCCAGTTGGACCTTAATACAAGTTGCTTTAGGTTGCACTACTAAACACTACATAGATTCAGCCTACACTCCAAAATCATCTCCCATCTCATTAATCAAGGAAACAATAAGCAGTATTTTTACAGACTAAAAATAATACATTAATTGTACTGGGCAATATACAATTGGCCTGGAAAAGCACATTAGAAATGTAACATAACAGGGAAATTATATTAAACAACTTAACTCACGAAATAAAAAAGACCCAATCCCACAACAAGCAAAAAGATCATTCCTAGACACAGCCATCACAAACATCCCCAACAAATTTTAAGATATAAAGATTCTTCTTACAATAATAAGCAATCACTGTTCGTTTCTTTCAAAATGACCATTCAAAGGTAAAAATGTTTTGCCCATCTCATACTGACACACAACATATCCAAGGTCATTAAATTAAGATTGGTAAATGTGTAGAATTCACAGACTGAAATATGATTTACAAATTTCTGGATCTGACTACAGCTCTCTCTACACTGTATAACGTATTAGTTACAGCACTGGACAGGCTTTATCCAATCCACAGACAACAGAATCTTTGGTAGAAATTTACCTTGGCTTATCACTGAACTAAAAGACAACTTATGTCTAAACCTTTTTACAATGTAAAACAGGCAGTAAAAAACAAACAAACTAGAATACTTCCAAAGACTGGAAAAAACAGGTCAGGTTAAATACCAGTAAAGCAAAAATTGCCAATATTCACACTTTGCAAGCTAGTCTATTAAAGACCTAGAAGACTGTGGCCAGCTATTAGAATTAGTATCAGATTTTTTTCCAAAGAGTACCTCTTATGTGCAGGAAAGTGGCCTATATATCCAACCTCACCAACAGTCTTGAACAATATCATCCCACCTACCCCTCAATGTCAGCTGTATGATTTCATGTCTTATTCCAAATCCACTTGAAATATATTTTAAGAAAATATATTCAGGACTTCAGGACTTATGGGACAAAACTGACTGCCACTACAGCCAGATTTTCCAGTATTTCATCCTAAGCTGCTTCATCAATGTAGTTCCATTCTAAACCTCCCCTTAAAGCACATCTTCAGCCTAACATTCACAACCAAATCTGTTATAGTGTTTTGAACACTTTGCTTCTTTCCAAGGTACCTACCCCATACCACAGTGACTGATGACAAACCTATTGCCAATTCCTGTCCTTTATTAAAATTCTTGAACAAAATTACCTGCAAACATTTTAGATTACATCCAAACACATGACATACTTACAAACATGTAACATGGTCTTCAACTCAACTACAGTATCCTAACTGTACTATATGCACTAACCAATCAAATTTACAGCAATATGTATAATGGTCTAGTTACTTCTTGCACCTGAAGTGGACATCTGAAACAGCTGGTTGTCAATTATTAATGCTGCAACTGTCCAAGATTGGATTTTCTGAAAAAGCATCACTCTGGTTCAGTGATTATTTTAAAGGCAGGGCTTTTGTAGTCTGTCATAACTATACATTTTCTCACACCAGTAAAAGGGTGTCATGGGCTCAGTGCTGGAAACTCTGCTTTTCTTATTAATGGCTTACAATGTGATTCCATAAATATCAGTTTTATAGATAGGTGATATTGTGTTTATAAGAAACAATGAATCTCTCAAAGTAAATTATCAGCTTCAAAATGATTTCTCTCAGAGTTGAAACTGGTTCACCACTACTAAACTGTCAGTACTAGAAATCCCTAGCACTATTATAAAAACAAAGAAAAGCTGATGATTGGTATTTAAACATGGCTACTGCCAGTGGTAAGTCCTTTTACGGTTACTTTTTGATTCATAGAAAGGCCCACCACAATGAGTCTACACAGCCTGTAAAATCACCACAGTGGGCCATCTCCACAGCCATGCTGAATGCTAATGAGGCATTACAGGGGAGACGCCAGTGCTAACTAAGCATGTGCTTTAACACCCCCCCCCCAGAAATGCCAGTGCTAAGGGATTTATCCAACCAAACAATTCAGAGAATCACTTGGTTCCATTAACTAGCATGACCATAATACTGCATTCCCCCATTGCAGACAATGGGAGAGACAGCATAAAAGGTAAAAATCAGGTAGGTATCTGTAGAAGGGAAGAGGTGAGGGTATGTGAATGTATCCACGTGTGTGTATCTGTAGGGGAATGAGTGGTCTTAGGTGTGAGGCTTGTGTCTATTTGGGTAGTCACAGTAGACGGGCTAGTTAGGGAATCGGTATGTGCGTGCATGTATGGGTGAATAGGTGAGTAAGTCTTTGAGTGCTATCAAATGCAGGGTGTGATGTTGAGTGGATGTCTGTGTGTATGTGTGCTCATGTATGTGTGTCTGTGTACATGTGTGTTTGTGTGTGTGTGTGTGTGTGTGTGTGTGTGTGTGTGTGTGTGTGTGTGTGTGTGTGTGTGTGTGTGTGTGTGTGTGTGAGACACTTCTTTGGATCTTGAAGATAGTCCCTTGGAAATGAACTGAGCCAGACAGAAGGCTTTCCTCTCTATGGTGGAAGTATGAGATCGAATGAGACAGAGAGTTAGCAACATAAGTATCCATGTCTCTTATGACTATATCTGTTTAAAGACAAGTACCATTTATAACATATAAGGCAGGAACAACTTTTTTTGCTCAATGATGCTATGATTTCCTTTTTTACATTTATAGGTTCATAGGTGTGTACTAGGCTAATAGCCCTGGAGCCTTTACAAGCCTAGCTCATAGTATTACCCTGGTATTGTGCCACCCGACCTTAGTTCCCAGTGCCTCTGTCAAGTAGAGCCACTGGAGAGATCCTCGGGGTGAATTTTCTATTTCCCATCCACTCATCTGGATTTCTCTTAAAGAGGGCCAGTGAGGTGTTCTGCTTGACATATATGGGAAGTCTATTCCATAGCATGGACAGTCTGTGGGTTATGAACTTGTCCCTCCAGCTTGTTCTGTTGTTTGTGATAATGAGGTTGAAGTCTCTGGAGCATGTAGTGTGGAGGGATTGGGATTTCTTTAGATGTAGCATTTCTAACAGAGCTGGGTCAGACATGGCTTTGTAAGTCAAGCAGAGATCGCCTCTAAGCAGGCGATATGAGACAGAGAATAGTTGGAGTTTTTTTGACTCTGTCCATATAGGAGAAGTGTTTAAGGCCTAATATCCTCTTTGTGAGGTATTTTTGTGGCCTCTACAGTTGTTGTAGGTGTCTAGTGAGGTACATGCCAAATGGGGCATTGTACTCGATGATTGGCCTAATGAGGGAAGAGTAGAGGGAGACAATGACCTCTTTCTTCCTGGATGCAAAACTCTTAGTAATGAGATGTGCCACATAGAAGGACTTTCTGACCACAGTGGCAATGTGATGGTCAAAAGAGAGGTTGCTGTCAACCTGTTTTCCAGATCTCTTATGACACCTTCTGTGTTCAGTGGAATCGATGTGGTAATTCATGGGAACTGGGTTTTTCCCAAAGGGGATGACAACACATTTTTTGGTATTGAGCTTAAGGCCATGGTCCCAACTTGCAATCATCTGCAAACTTTGTCAGCCAGAATCCCTTCGTGTTGGCCTGGACTTCAGAGAAGTAGATACCAAACAGGAGAGGACCCAGGACTGAACCCTGTGGGACTCCACTCATGACTGGTCGACAGTCTGACTTGGAGTCTGCTACTTTCACACTGTGGTTTCTATCTGTGAGCCAATTTGCAACCCACCTAGTGATATAGGGGTTGTTGCTTAGCTTAGTAAGTTTTTTTATGATTCCTGAGTGGGGAATGGTATCAAAGTCTTGGCCAGATCAAGGTAAGCTGTATGAACCACCTTGCCTTCATCCACAGCTCTGGTAACTGACTCAAAGAAGTTGACCAGATTGAGCAGGCATGATCTACCCTTCACAAAACCAAACTGCGTGGGATCCAGAGTTTGGAGGGTCCCTATATCTTTGTTTATTAGGTCCATGATGATGCATTCCATAGCTTTGTATATCAGACTTGTCAGGCTAATGGGACGATAGTTCCTAGGGTCTGTAGTTGCTCCTCCTTTGTGGAGAGGGATGACTGTAGCAGTGTGCCATTCAGTAGGGCAAAGCCTGGGGTGAGGCTGTGATTGAACAGGGCAAACAAGTGAGGTGCCAGTTCACTCTGTAGTTCATGTAGAACACAGCCAGGGATATTGTCAGGTCCCATAGAAGCTGTATTCATGGCCTTGGACAGTGCTGTTTTAACCTGTGCAGCAGTAATACTGGGTGCCTGGCAATCTACTGATATTGTGATTGGTCCTTTGGTGGGGGAGAGAGGGTAAAGTTGGCAGTGAATCTGTCAGCCAGTATATTGGCAATATCTGTTGGCTCAGTATAGGAGGTGCCATTGTGCAACAGCTCAGAGCAAATCTGGGTATTGCCCTGGAGATTCTTTAAATTACTATAGAAGGCCTTGCAGTTGGCTTTGCTATCTGCTGCAATTCTGTTTTCATAGATAGCTTTAGAGGATTTGATGAGATAAGGAAGTTTTTCCAGTCTTGGGACTTCACCTTATTTCTCATCAGTTTCCTCTTTCTGTTGTAGAGTTTGTTTATGGCAGGGGACCACCAGATTGACTTCCTTTTTTGGAGGAGAGCATCTTGGTTCTATTGGATATGGCGAGATCCATGCATTTGTGTACGTGTTCATAGAGGGCATTAGTGTATGATTCAGCGGTCATTCAGCTGTTCTGCAATTGCATGGGTGCCATGAAGTTAGACACCTCTGTTTGTAGGAGCCCAAAGTTAACTTTGAAGAAGTTTTTCATGGTGGTTACCTTTGTGAGGTGGGGGTGGGGTGGGAGGGATGTGGATTTCCAAGGTGATTAGTTTGTGGTCGGATCTAACCAGGGAGGAGTTGACTATTGGTACAAAGCAACGGTCTAGTGGGGGCAAGAATGAGCTGTTCCAGGGCATTGGAATTAATGAATTCTAGGAAACGTTGGGCAAGTGTATTGGTACATGAGTAGTTTTCCCAGTTAATGGAGGGGTAGTTGAAGTCACTCAGTATGAAAGTGTTAGGTTGGGCCCTAATATTCTCCAGGGTACTTAGGAAAGTGGAGTGTGAGTCTTGAGTCATGGTTGGGGACCTATAGCAGGCAACAACCTGAATCGCTGTCTTATCCAGTGTTAGCTGCACCTGAAGTATCTCTGATGCATCATGTTGGGCTACCAGGCTGGAGGTGTGCGCATCCTTTATGAATATGGAAACACCACCGCCTTTGGAAATTTGGTCCAAGGTCTGGGGCCGAAAGTTACTTTTTAGTACACCAGGTATGTGCATATTCCAGCCATTTTTGGATCAATTTAGTATCAGTGGATGAGCAGAAAACATGCCCAGCTTATTGTCATCAGTAAACCTGATCAACCATATGGATCAGGGATATTTTCTTGGATGTCTGCAAAATAAATGCATACAGGAGAGGGCTCAGCACTGATCCATGAGGTAACCCCAATAGTTTCAACTGCACATTCAAACAGGGTACCAGCAGTCCAGTGGATGATGTAGGGGTTTATATTGTTTGTATAACTTTTCAATAATATCAGGAAGGGGTATAGAGTTAAAAGCTGTGGCCAGGTCAATGTAAGCAGTGTGCATAGAATGATCATTGTCCACAGCCTCCATAACATTTTCAAATATATTTTCTAGGTTCAGGAGACAGGACCTGTCTTTCACAAAACCAAACTGAGTGGGGTCTAGATCAGTGAAGTTGTCTGTGTCTACATAAATGAGTTCTGCTATAACAGAATCCAAGGCTTTGCACATAAAGCTGGTGAGGCTGATGGCCCTATAATTATCTGGGTCTGGAGAGGAGTCACAGTGGCTGCTCTCCAGGCATTAGGGACAAACCTAATGAATAGGCTGAGGATGAACAGTTTACATAGAGATTTGTTAGTGCATACCTGGCACAGATGAGAATGTAGCTTGGTATATCTGGTCTCATAGAAACATTTTTTTTAGCCTTTGACAGGAATTCCATGACTTGTTCCAAGGTTATTTCAGGGGAAACTAAATTTTCATGGAAAGTGATTGCAACAATCTGGGTAGATGGGGTAAAGTTATCACTAAATTTCATCATTGTGATGGGTCCTTACTCTGGGCCAACAATCAAGGAGACTCAGTCCTCACCCCTGACTATGGTGAGGGACAGTCGCTAAGAGCAAAGATGGATTCACATAGCATTTTCAGATGCAGTTCTCTGCACCAAGTATATTCCCTTAAGAGCACACAAGGAGCATGCTTCAGACCTGGCACTGGACTCTCTTTCTCTCTCCAGACCCACACAAAACTGCACACTGACCACTTTGGAGCTCTTTGTCTCTGTCCCCAGTAGTTGACACACACACACACACACACACACACACACACACACACACACACACACACACACACACACACACACACACACTTGGATATTTGAGTTTCACACACACATACACACCTGGGAAAAGCTGACAAAGATTTCCTAGCTGTGCCCCTTTCTACCAAGACTCTCAGGTAATCACACTCCATCAGCCAGCTATCCTAAGGCTTTTACAAAGACTACCCAATTATACTGTGTAAAATTAATATAAATACAAATGGTAGGGTGTGACCAAAGCAGCAAGGCTTTCAAGAGTGGCCACAGTGTCACCAAAACAAGTACTCTCAAGATGTTAAATGTATTCTCTAAAGGACCAACCCAATGAAAGGTATTACAATATGTAATGATTTACTTATTTATTTATTTATTTACATTTGTTGACCAGGAGAGTCCGACTGGACACAGGTCTGTTTTCAGCAGAGGCTCAGGGAGAAAAGCTCCACATTAAGTATTACTTGCATTATACAGTTGAAAAAACATAGCATTTAAAATATAGACATTAGTCCATCTGAAGATGTAAGACAAGACTAGAACACAGATGTAAAACAGCTGTAGAACATAGTACAATTTTAAAATATGGTGACATATACTAAACATGGCTACAAATGTAGCTGGGATTCATCAGTGAACAATTGATACAATCTGTTTTTCAGGTACATAACAGCCATTAGCAGTTGTTGCTACAAGAAGTTAGCACTATGTGGTAGGTAGCTGGGAACATGAGTAGCCAAGCTTGCTAAGAGTAGGTTGTTGATAGGGGGCCGAGAAAGGTAGTGGGTGGGTGGAGTGGATGGTATTAGAAAGGGGGTTGCAAGGGCATATCTGGCAAGCTTTTAAGTGTGATTTTGGTAAGTATTTGAAGTGGGTGCAAGAAGTTACAGAGATAATTGAGG
Source organism: Protopterus annectens (assembly GCF_019279795.1). Taxonomy (NCBI): domain Eukaryota; kingdom Metazoa; phylum Chordata; order Ceratodontiformes; family Protopteridae; genus Protopterus; species Protopterus annectens. The sequence continues at coordinate 716,451,791 of NC_056734.1, forward strand.
ATGGGAGGGAGTTCCAGAGTTTGGCTATAGTGCAAGAGAATAATGCTTCTCCAGCAGCGTTATTGGCTCTTGTGACCTGTAGGAGGTTTTTGTGGCTGGATCTTAGTGGTCTCGTGGTTATGTAGGGTTGGAGTAGATTCTGGAGAGATGGGACTTTTAGTGGTTGGTTTATTAGTTTGTGGGTGAGTGCGAGCTGGTACCATTGAAGGAGATGGGGGAGCTCTAACCAGCCCAGTTCTGCTAGAGAGAGACAGTGGTGAGCACAGTAGGAAGCCCCTGTGGTGAATTTGGTGATTTTGTTGTAGCAGGTTTCGAGCTTATTTAGGTCGCATTGTCTAAGGTTAGTAAATATTGAAGAGGCGTAGAGTAGGGTGGAGATAAGATGAGAATTTGCTACTGAAATTTTAGCTGCTTTGGTAAGTATTTGCTGATTTCTATATAATGCTCCTAGTTTTTTGTGCACTTTTTTAATGTTCATGGAAATGTGAATGTCAAAGTTCAGTTTGTCTATTTCTACTCCTAGTAATTTGGTGTGTTCTGTAGGATGGATGGTGGTGTCTTTTGCTGTGATATTAAAGTGAGAGCTGTCTAGGGTAAATTTGGTGGGTTGGAAGATTAGTAATTTTGTTTTGTTTGGGTTGAGTATTAGTTGGGTATCAGATAACCAAGTTTCAATTGAGGAAAATGCTTCCTGTGTGACTTTTTGCAGTTCGGGTAGGGAGTGGGCTGTGCAGATGATGTTTGAGTCATCTGCATATTGTATTATATGAGTGTGCCATGTGTTGTAGCTGAAGCTAGATTATTGGCGAAAATAGAGAAGAGTAGGAGTCCCAGGATGGACCCTTGGGGAACCCCTATGGAGACTGGTAGTTGGGGGGATAGGTCGTCCTGCCAAACAACTGCTTGTTGGCGGTCAGATAGGTAACTCTGAAACCAGTTGATGACTGGTTGAGAGAAGGATAGGTTATTGAGAAGAGAGATGAGTTGTTTGTGTGGGACCATGTCTAAAGCTTTAGAGAGTTCTAGGAAGGTAGCTGAGGAGAGATAACCTGCATTTTTATTTTGTAGGATAGTGTTAGAGAAAGAGAGTAAGGCGGCGGTGGTGCTATTGTTAGTTCGGAAACCGTGTTGTGTGTTGGAGAGGAGGTTGTTAGCAAGGAGGTGATCTGAGACTTGAGAATGGATGCATCTCTCTAGCATTTTGGAGAGTGGCGAGAGAATAGCTATGGGGCGGTAATTGGTTAGATCTGTAGAGGGGCCCCCTTTGTGTAGGGGAATTGTGTGTGAGACTTTCCATAGTGTGGGAACATAACTTTTCGACAGAGATATGTTAATCAAGAGTGATACTGGGTAAGCTAGAGCATCAGTTGCAAGTTGAAGGTATTCACTTGGGAGGTTGTCTGCTGCTAATCTGGTGGGTTTAAGTTTAGTTAATAGTTGTTTTATTTTGGAGGTAGGAACAGGAGAGAAAGAGAAGCTAGTGTGGAGATTGTCAGCTGTAGTTGATGGTGTGGGTTTTTGGGGGGGTTGTGTTGTCTAGCTAGTGATAGTACAGTTTGTGTGAAGTGATTGTTGAAAGAGGTAGCAATATTTTCAGAGGAGTGAGCTAAGTTAGGAGTGGGTGTACTTACTTTACCTGGGTGGAGGATGGAGTTTATTGAGGACCAGAATTGTTTAGGTTATGTTGGGAGGAGGTAAGGGCAGACTGGTAGTACTGGATTTTGTCCTGTTTTATAAGCTTTTTGGTTTTATTGCGTAGTTCTAGGATTTTTTGTCTAGTAGAAGGGTTTTTGGTTTTGCACCAGTTGTCCCAGGCTTTATCCCTGTTCTTCATTTCAGACTTAGTGTTTTTTTGTAGCCATAGGGATGGTTGGGCTCTAGTTCAGGAATGTCTTATGGCCGCATGGTAATTAAGGATGCTTAGGAATGTTTTATTAAAGTAGTCAACTGTGTCATTTAGTTTGAGGTATTTTAGAGGTTGCCAGTTACAGTCTTTTAGGGATGAGCTGAATGAGAGAGTGATGATAAATAATAAAACAGAAAACAGGAGAATACCGAATACAATAAACAACAGCATTTCAATCATAGAAATATAAAAATAATACATTTGGATAGTTACTCACAGATGTGGAAAACAATACTAAACTATTCGCACTAAATGTCCCTGACTGAATAATTACTGTTCCTTGACTACTTACTAAAGTAAGGCAATCTGATTTGTGCTAAGTGTCTTACCACAGCAAAAGCCAGATGATGTGTTTCTTGTTCTGTGTGGATGTGTGAGATATATATCCTGTCAGATATCTTTCCTGTCCCAAAGAAACCAAATGCTGGTTAGAGGATGACATCACCTCTGGTCACCTGACTCTGGCACAATATACACACAGAGCTTTGCTAAGATCTGTGGCAGCATCTGAAACCTATAACACAATTTCAAACGTTCCATCCTTCCAGGATTCTCTGATAAACATACCCATCTGATCAGTTACAACAATACAACCTAATGCACATGCATACATTCTTTCTGTCCAGCAGGACCTACTGTTGATGCATTTTTAACACAAGTAACTTTAGAAATATATTTTTAACTCAAACATCTGTACAAATTAGTGTGATAGTCAAATAATGTAAAATTCTTTACAAAGCTCCAGCTATCTATGCTGGCATATGCACACATGTACTGACCTACTCTCCCTGGCACTACCTCATAACATCACAATCATCATCATTATTGTCCCCCTTTTCCCATTTGTTACATGGGGATTGGGCTGTTATTTCAGTTATCATAACCTCATTTGATTTAATGTCACTGTCCTATTTTCTTCAACAGTCATGCTTGACTGTCACAGGTCTCCTCTCATGCAATCCATTCGTATATCTCTTTTTCTGGGCATCCAAATTTACTCTTGCCTTCTTTCTGTCTCTCCCAAATTTTCTTTACCATGTCATGTTTTTCTTTCCCGCTCATGTTCTCACACCACCATAATCTGTACTATTTGACTATCTCTGCAATTGGAGCTACTTTGGTTTCTGCTCTGATATTATATCTGTCCCACAGTGTGCATCCTACCATCTATCTCAGGCAATTAACCATCACCACTAGCTTCCTCATCTGCTCTGCCTTCACTGTCCAAGGTTCTGTACCACACAGAAGTACTGGTTGCACTGTTGTTTCATACACCTTACTTTTCAGCTTCTTTGGAATTCTTCTGTCACATACTAGCCCTGACAGTCTGTGTTAGTTGGCTGCAAGCCCTCTGATTTTAGCTTTGATGTCCTTATTCAGACATTCCTTTACCTCACTCACCCTTCCCAGATACTTGAAGCTGTTAACCTGTTCCACTATTTCCCTTCTTACTCAATTATAAACTTCTTCTGATTCCCCCATTTGCTGTCATGACAACTGACTTGTCTGTATTCAGTTTCATTCCATGCACTTTCACTTTTGCATTTTATTCTCCCATCATTTGCTGAAATTTGTCTCCTGCATCTGCTTGTAATGCCACATCATCTGCATACAGCAGCTTTGTTTATTTGTCCCCTCCAACATGTTTGTTAATGTAGTTCATCGCCAGCATGAACAGTAGTGGGTTCAGAGCTGAAGCCTGATGCACTTCCACTGGAAACCTCTCTATGAATCTGAACACTGTTTGCACTTGTGCCAGTGGATCCTTGTACATAGCCTGTACTAATTCTACTAGTCTTTCAGAGACTCTGAACCATCAATGGACTGCTTAAGCTGGGGGTTTGTAATATGCTTTTTCTAAGTCTAGGAATGTCCAGATGGACTCATTCCTTATCTCCAGCTTCTTTTCCGTTATGTGTCTCACTGCAAACATCGGATTGGTTGTGCTGCATCAATATCTGAGTCTGAACTTCTCCTCTCCCATCTTACTTTTTACTACTGTGTGTATTCATTTATTATCACCCTCTCCAGAACTTTCATTCAGTGTGAAATGAGCTTGATACCGTCATACTGCCTATAGTTGTTAATGTTCTAAAATTTCTTGCATATTGGCAATAGTATATTTATTCTGCCGTCATGTGGGATAGATCTTTTTCACTGTACTGCTATGAGTACCCTCAAGAGTCATTTTTCCCTAACTCACCCTAACAACTTGATCATATCTTTTACAACTTCATTTGAACCTGTTGCTTTTTCTGACTTCATTTTCACTAGTACAGTTTTTTTTTCTTCTGTGATGGGTCTGTCTTCCTCTTTCATCACAGGCTGTGTATGGGACAGTACAGCTTCTCTGGAGGTCTCCTCATTAAGAAGCTGCTGGAAGTATGTCTTTTATCTGTCTGCCTTTGATGTTCTGTGGGCTGGTGAGCAGGCTGTTGCTGACATCCCTTATGAATGGTGTATGATGACTATCCCCCTTATTTTTCTGTCTTTGCCTTGCAATTTGATAGAACGTTTTGTGCCATCTGCTGAGTCACTTTTCAGAAGCTGGTAGAGTGTCTTAAATATCTTATTCTTTGCTACTGCATCTTCTCTGTTAGCTTGGTTTGTCTTTTCTACCTCACACTTTTTTTTAGCACTCCTTTTTTCTTTTGATAACTTCCTGTATGTCTGCATTCTACCACCAGCTTTACTTACGTTATTTCCACTCCTGGCCCATCTGCCTATTTGTTTAATAGTTTTCACATATAACGTTTTGAGATAATTCCATTCTTCTTTTTTGATTCCACCTATTTCCTCTTCTTCCAGAGATGCTAGAGCCCTAAGTATTTCTTTCTGCTCTTGGGCTTTCACTCCAATCAATTTCCAGGTCTTCAGCTTAATCTCTGATAATCTTAGGGCTGGAATTAAAGTTGTCTGTTAATATATTCATTTTATCCTTGGAACTGAAATGCGTGATATTATTAGGGGTGAACTCAGTGCATTATTGAACATTATTCCTTAATTTCCTGACAAACTTTAAGAAAGCTTTGCATCTTAGACAGCCGTAGCAAACTTAAGTTCATACTCCTCTACGTCTGCTAACAGTGCTCATCCTTTCCTTGCTGGCATACTTCAGCAGTAGTGTAGCTAGGGCAGGGCAAGAGGAGCAACAGCCCAAGTGCAAAGTGTTGGGGGGGGGGTAATCAGCCAATACCGATCACTCTTTAATGTAATACCAGCTTTTAAAAGCTGGTTTTGCATTCGCAGTCAAACTTGAGTGCTATAGCACTTCTTGTGTGGTCTAAACTGTAGCAACTGTTTGCTACATTGTAGCAAACAGTTTGCTGCAGGTTTTAATGTAAAATAAAAACATTTTTTTTTTACTAAAACCTGAGAGCTATAGCACTGCATGCAGCCAGGGTATAAACTGTAGCAACTGTGTGCAACATTTGTAGCAAGCAGTTTGCTACACTTTAAATTTTTTAAAACTAAAATATGAATGGTGTAGCGCTCCATGTAGGCAGGGTATAAACTGAAGCAACTGTTTGCTATATTTGTAGCAAGCAGTTTTTGCTACAGTTTAAAAATATTTTTTTAAACTGAAACATGAGTGCTGAAGTGCTCAGTGAAGGCTGCAGCAACTGTTTGCTACATTTGCAGCAATCAGTTTGCTACAGTTTAAAAGAAGAAATGATTTTAAATAAAATACGTTAAAAGGAGGGTTGTGGGACAGGGCAGAAAAATGGGACCTGAATGGCTGGGGCTGGAGGATGGGGGGGGGGTGAGTCTTGCATCTGGCCATTGGACTGGTGTGCCAGGACATCCTTTTTTTTTTTGCTGGGGTGAGATGCATAGATCTAACTGTAATAAACTAATCATTTACAGCTTATTTCAATGAAGCACTTTTTTTTTGCTCTTAACTTGAAGAACTGAGGGTGGTCAGGCACTGGTGTAAAGTGCCAGCACAGGATGCTAATTGATCCAGCTATGCTTCTGTACTTCAGTCTGGTCTTCTCACAATGGGAGGCTTGAAAGACACATGGGTGACTCTAGAAGAGTCCAGTATTTAGCAATATTTACTCTCATTTTAAATGGATCACTGGTCTTTTATATTTACTGGAGAAGAGGGGAGGCAGTATAATAAAGTAGTTGCTAGTATCTGAGCTTTTCATAAAAATGGTGCTCATGTTAACTTACAACCATATATGGGAGAGACACTTTGCATTTAAAAGAACAGACAGAAGTAAAATTCTTTCCTTTCTGATTGTCAAAAGACAGCCCCACGTCTTGGATTTATGTGTTCATTAGTACCATTACCCATCACTGAAATACCATGTGACAGGACAGCTATGGGTGCAGTGGGACTCTTAGGTGTAACAGTTCAAGGACATCAATACTTTCTGGTAATAGCAGACTATGCCACTTGGTTCCCTGAATCCATCCTTTTGAAGTCAGTGACAGCAGAAGCTCCTGCTAATAAGTTAAGTCATGCTGCTTTATAGCTAAGAGGTTACTTAATGAAATTCTGATTGACCAGGGGATCTGCTTTTACGTCAAAGGTGAGAAAGTTGTAGCAGTGCTTTAAAATAAAATGGCTCCAAACATCAGTATACCATCCCCAAACAGATGGACTAGTAGAAAGGCTCAGTAAAGCCTCAAAATCAATGCTGAGAAGAGTTGTGGACAACAGGAATAACTGGAATACTTTGTCACCTTATTTAATGTTCACTATAATGGAAATACCTCTGGATTACAGAAGGTTTAGACCTTTTGAGCTACTCTGTGTGATATGCACTAGACAACATGCTAACCATTATGTCCATTGTTAAGGACCCCTGTAAAAGTCACAAACTGTCCAGAAATACAGTTACAATAAAAAGTTCAGACTGCAACATTTTCAGCCATATGACAAAGTCCTAGTTCTAGTGCCTATTGTAAAGAATAAGTTCCAAGCTAGGTAACAAGAGCCATATGATGATAAAGAAAGATTATGGAAGGTTAACCATAAAATCAGCCACCCAGGAAATGGAATCCTGAACAAATGTATCACATATTTCAATTAAGCCTGTAATGCTTATTTTGTATACTTCCAGTTCACACCTATAGCTCCTTATGGAGTCCAGACCTTTTTTGGGCCTGGCTTATTTAACCAACTGACTTATCAGCTAATAAAAGGCAGAATTAAAAAGTGCAAAGAGTTATTAACAAAATAACACTAAGATTGTTAATCTAGGATGTCCTGCAGTAGAGAAATTAATCAATTAATTTACTTATTTATATTTTCATATTTATGTTCATGTTTTCATATCTGAGGGGCCTACAAATTATTGAGGGGGGTATAGTGTGAAATACTGTGGTGGGAAACAGGAAAATTCATTGCCAATGCCCATTTATATCACATTATGCCTAAGATACTGTTAGCTGTTTGTTAGTAATTATGAAAATAAACAATATTCCCATATTTATGTAATATTTCAAAAAACAAGTGACTTACAAACTGTTGCAAGACATCAGTTGAAACCATAGATTTTCTTGAAGAAAACTATTTTTGATATTTGCACTGTAAGTCCTACATCTTTAGAGATATTTACTGTTATTTATATAGCTAGCTATATAATTATGAATATGTTTTCATATTTTTGTAAATATTTCAATAAACATGACTCATAGTGGAATTTATTGTTGCCACACAAAACCTTATGGCTGGTTAAACAAAAATGTTCTACCAATGTATGTCTAAGTAGTATAGTTTCCAAGATATAACAATTTGTTTGTGAAAGTTTAATAAAATATATTTTGGGGTTTGTGTGCATTATAATATATTATAGTATTTATGGAAAGACTTTGTATGCACTGACTATTATCACTGACAAGAATACTTCTTATTGACAACATTGTTATTTGTATAGTTTCAGTAGCTGTTATTGTTCACAAAATATTTACATTTGTTTATCTTATGCTTTTTAAGTTTATTTTTCAGAAAATGCTCTGGAATGGAAGATATGTGTAGGTTGCTAGAATTGTTACATTCCACACCACAAAGCTGTTAATGAGATGTAGGTTTTAAAACTCTGGAAGGAACAGAAAGTATCTGTAGAAGATATATCCGACTACAGGCAGTACCTCCTGAGTATGAAGTTCAGTTAGACTAAGGCTTCCTCATGCGATGGAAGAAAGAGGGGTTATAATTCTTATAACAAAACAAGGATGTAGTTTCAGTCCTTCCAGGTCAGACTAATCTGATACAACATGACACTGTTACTCTACCAGGGAAAAGCTTAAACTGAAATCTTACAGAATCTTAGAGGCCCAAAACAAGCTCTGAATTAGGAAATTTAGAAAATCTTGCATTTGTTGGTGACACCTCAAAAAAAACTTGTAGTTGTGGTACGATATTTTCTAATGACTTTCAGCAACTTAATAAGATCTCAAAATTCAATGCCTGCACAATGCCCCAGATAAAATGAGTGGGTAGAGAAGTAGTGGAGGGTGGCTATCCAGCAACAGTGGCTACAAGTTCTGGAAGAAAAAATACAAGGTTTTGTGATGAAAATAGGTAACATGGAGGAAGAATGGTTTACTATCATTACTTCGAATGGCAAAACATTTGCCTTTCAAAATAGTGAAAAGGTAAACCGAAACGAAACATTTCGAGCGTACACAATGTCGCCCCAAATGATCAACACATTTGAGTCGACAGTGTCGCCAAAAATATGAAGTGATAGCTGTATAGGAGCTGATGTCAATCAAACTCCTATACGACATATCACATTTTTGCAGGGGGTCCCCTGTGGTGGGCTGCGCTCCCCCATTCCCCCACACACCCTGCTACTAATTTATTCCAACTCCAAGATTGCACTACAGTGGAGATATGGATGAATTTCCAATCCCCACTGAACCGGGATCTTGTACATATAGCCGAACACACATGTGAATGCACTACTGCATTCGCATAAGTGTGATGGACTATCCAAACCACTATTCATTTTCCGAACGACATTCTGATTTTCGGCAGCATAACTGCTGACAGCATGTCATTCGCGAAAATGATAGTAAACTTGAAAGAATAATGTAGTGTTCAATGATAGTTACAGATGACAAAGGAAGGAATGCAGCAGCAGCAGCATAAAAAGCTTGACAACCGCGTGGATGGTTCTAGGAGGATAATATTAAGATTTAACAGCTTCTTGAATTGGTGGAAGACCATGACCTTATGCTATTAAATGAATGCATTTATGATGGAAACAATGTCCATCTCCACTTATCTGAACCCTTCTACAGAGAGGATTCACAGGGTAGGCAAGAATAAAATAGGCTGCAGTGCCATCCATGACACCATGTGCTCCTATAGGACCAGATCCTGTATGCTTACCAACAGCATAATGCACATAGGAGTGCACTGGGAGTAACTCCACTTTATTTTTTACACCGGACTACTCACAGCACCTGTTTATTATAGGACAGCAAATACTGTGGTGCAACATGAAGTTGGTGGATTGAATTATTAACTGACTTTCATTTATTCAGCAATCTTTCTAATTGAAATGGAGGGGAAGAAAATCTTTCTGCATAAGGTAGAGGAGGTGAGAATGTTTCTTAGAAAAGTGAGGGAGAAGAATGTTTTTGTGGAAACAGAGGATCTGGAGAAGCATTTTTCTAAAAAGGAAATGGAATGTGACTTAACAAAGAAAAAAAGACAAGACACCATTAGGGGAGAAAGGACACCACCTAGAAAGAAATTAATTTCAGATTGTTCTCCCTTACCTGACCTTCATGGTCAGGAGATGCTAGAAGAGAATCCTGAATGGAGCAAAAGTGAGGATAAGGCTGTGAAGAGGACAATGGAGTCAGGGAAATTAAATTGTGAAGGAAGAAGGTGCTCTGAGGACATGAACACATGTAGGGAAGGTGCAAAATGAGTTGAGCTATCATGAAGAGTGGGACAGACAAGGGTATCAGCAATTGCAGAAGCAGAAAGGAGTTGTTGACATCTCTTTTAAAATCTAGTCAGACCAGCAGTAGGGCATGTTCTAAAATTTTTGAGGGTTGTTGGACATGGCAGATGAGCACTACTGGCCACTATATTGACTGGTAAAACTGGATAAGGGTTTAAAAGATGGTGAATTTCTAATAGTTATATGAAGGACTTAACTAGCACACTGTGTCACTGATGGCAAATCCTTCAAACTAATGTGTATAATCTCATTATAAAATCTTGCTATTTTATTTTTCAGGTACCGTGATCTTGATACCATGAATAATTGTTTTGGTTTTGAAGTGTGCTTTCTTGATGTTTTCTGTTAGTAGGGATGAAATGTCTTGCTATCATGTATGTTTCAGTTTAACTTAATGTTATTTTTTAATCACAGGCTTCATACAATGATATAACAGTACAGGACGTTACAGGTGTACATAGGCATGCAATGTAACTGGTCTTTTCTGCACTCTTTTTAATGTATCTATATCCAGGTAATGGTTTTCTTTGTCTTTCCTATGTGTTGCATGGGTGTAAAGTAACTCCCCTTTAAAGGAAATAATATGGAACTATCTATTCCTGCCCCTGTATATTGGCTGCATCCTGGTGTATTTTTCTCTGGAAGTGTTGATGGACTAGTATGAATTGTACTTCGAATAAGTCAAGTATGTACATATGATTGCGAGATCCCTAATGTGAAGTGTCGTTTTCCTATCTGCAGCATGTGATGTGGGAAGGGAATGAGGCAATACATGATTTAAATTGTGAAATATGTAGTTTGCTTACTAAGTGGGGTTGTTTAGCGGAATCAGTCTTCTGTTGTTATTACCTCAGGTGTACACAGTCTTTGAAGTGCCTTGAAGGGGTACCTGGGTTATGCAACTGGGCAGGTGGTAGTAAAGTACTAGAAAGAAAAAGCTCACGTCTCTTTTTTCCCCTCAGCCTAAAAAATGACAGTGGGATGGTTTCTAGGAGTGGGTTAAGAATCAGGTAGTGCAAGAACAGATCAGCACAAGGGAGAGCCAGGAATGAACAAGCAATCTCAGGAAAACTTGAAGGAAAAGAATTTTACAAAAGATGGCTAGAGTAAAGCACCAGGTTGCATGCTTACAAGAAATACATTTAAAAGACTTACCTTCACCTATGATGATGCCTGACTATAAACAGAAAATGATTGACTTCAATAATTGGCTTAGCTTCTGGTGTCATTCTTAGGGGATCCACTATCTGTTATCCTGGGATGACATGATCAACAGACCTTGATGTTTTGCCAGAGATGGTCTTCATCTGTCACCCCTGGAATTTCAGCTACTGGCTAAGGCTCTTGCCACCCCCACAGTACTTTTTTTTAGGTAGTGTCTCAAGGAAAACATTCCCAATGTAAAAACTCCATCTAAAAACAACCTCAAGGTTATGCTACTAAATGTTAGGAGTCTCAACACGAGACTGCACTCACTTGAAGCTGTCCTCACCTTGGAAGACGCAGACATTTGTGCAGCCACAGAGACCTGGTTCAAGGCTGTAGAGAGCACCCCAGCCATACCAGGATATACCTCCTTCGACACGTTCAGAGCTCAAACTGAAGGTGTGAAAACTAAAAGAGGTGGTGCATCAATATTCATTAAAGATAAATACACCTCCAGATTGGCTAAACAGTATGACTTCCTGGCAACACTTCAGGTGGAATTAACTGTTGGCAGGACACCTATTCAAATCAATGCCAGCGACAGGATCCTCTCCATGAATCAGGACACCCATGCTGCCTATTTGGATCTACTTGAATCTATCAAGATACATCCAAACAACAATGTTTTGGGCAACTTTGACTACTCATCCATTGACTGGGTAAATTCCTTGTCCTTAAACTCACTTGCCAAAATGTTCCTTGACTTTGTTAACTCCAGTGCCCTTGAGCAGCTGGTTGACACCCCCACGAGGGGTGCCAACATCCTGGATCTGGTGCTCACCGATATGGAAGACCACTGTAGCACCACCACTGTGAGGTCCTCCCTTGCAGGATCTGACCACAGACTGGTCTCATTCAAAGTAACTATCACACCTACCCACCCCACCCCCAGCAGCAACCTAACTAAAAGTCTTCTCCAAATAAGATTATAAACTTTTACAGAATGCTATAAATAGCTTCACAGCACTTCCTCCCTCAGATGGAACTGGCAACTATGCCGAGCTCTACACCAATGCTTTATACAAACACCTGTATAACTACATTGACTTGGTCATACCTGGGAAGACCAAAACAAGCTCCTCAAGGAACAGCAAACCTGCCTTGTTGGACAACTACCATTAACAGACTTTACAATATTTGTCTTTTCGGCTTTTTCCCGGTAAGGGGTCGCCACAGCGGAACTCCGCTCCGCTAATGATTGGCAGTCGACTTTTATGAAACACCAAGGTGCCAGGTCGACACCCAACCTTCAGACTCCACATTTAACAGACTTTACAATAAGAGAAACAAATTGCCCTCTAAGATTAAGAGGGAGTGAGCCCTCCTAAACTGGAAACACTCCCTCCTCAGCTTAAACAAGTGAATAAGACTTCTTGCGAAGTCCTCAAAAACAAACTACAAGTCCAAATTAGCTTCCTCAACAAAAGATAACCACAAGGCATTCTGAAGTTACATTCATACCCCAAAAGGAAAGGTCCAGATTTGTGTAGAATTGGTAGTTAATGATACCACATATACTGAGCCTATGGACATAGCTAACCTGTTGGCTGACAGGTTCTGTGAAAACTTCACTATCCTGTCCCCGCCACATGTACCCCATGACATCCCTACCACCTGGCCCCTACTTTGTAGCTCTAAAGAGCAGGTCATAAATGCCCTCTCTAAGGTCAAAAACACAGCATCTATGAGACCTGATAACATCCCAGGCTGCGTCCTACATGGGCTAGAACTTGAATTAGCAACACCATCGGGTACTCTTTTCAATCATAGTTCATAACAGCTGAATGGAAAACAGCCACCGTTATTCCCTTGCACAAAGGTGGTCCTTCCACTTACCCCTGGAACTATACACCTATTAGCCTGACTAGCCTTATCTGCAAGGGCATGGAGAAAATGATCATGGACCTTATCAATAAAAATATAGGTAATATCAAACACTTGACCTTACTCAGTTTGGATTTGTCAAAGGAAGATCATGCCTGTTAAACCTAGTGGACTTCTTCAAGAAAGTCATCAAGGCCATGGACGAGGGGAAATCTGTGCATGCAGCCTAGCTGGACTTAGCCAAGTCATTTGACACCATCCACCAACTAGGCATCATTGACAAACTCATCCAACTATGCATCAACACTTATATAATTAGATGGGTTGCTAACTGGCTCACTGATAGAACTCATATAGCCAAAATAGAGGAATCCACCTTCAACAGCAGGCCTGTAACCATTGGTGTTCTACAGGGATCAGTCCTGGGACCTCTACTGTTTGGAATCTATTTCTCGGAAGTACAAGCAAAAACTAAAGGGCTGTGGCTGACAAAGTTTACTGATGACTGCAAACTGGGACTGATCATAGAATCTCCAAATGATGTCAACATCCTACAAGAGGGTCTTACACAAACAAATGATTGGTACCAAAGTAGTGGCCTTAAACTCAATGCAAAAAAATGTATTATCATTCCTGTCAGTAAAAGCAATGTTCCTGCTAATTACCACATCAATAGCTACACCTTAAGTATGCACTCAGTGTTGAGAGACCTCGGCACACAGACTGACAGCAAGCTTACCTTTGACCACCATGTCTGCACAGTGGTAAGAAGGGTATTCCATATTGCTCATCTCATATGTAGGGGAATTGCTTCTAGAAAAATAAGAAGTTACAACCTCCCTGTACTCTTCTCGTATCAGGCTAATAACTGAATACAATGCCCCTTTTGGTGTGTACCTTTCTAAGCACATGCAGCAACTGGAGAAATCACAAAGGTTCCTCACAAGGAAAATTCAAAGTTTTTACCATCTGCCCTATGAGGATAGTCTGAAATCACTGTCACATTGTTCTATTTCACACAGACTACTCAGAGGTGATCTCTGCCTTGCTGGGTTATTGGAAATGCTTCATATCTGAAAATCAAATGGTACACAGGTTACTTGCTCTAAAGACCTTAACCTGGTATGTGACATTAATAAAACCTGCTGGAGGGACAGATTTGTCTCCCAGATGTTACCATGCCTTTGGAACAGACTCACACTTCATGTCAAACAGAGCACCTCATTGGCCCTCTTCAAACACAATCTGGATGACTGGATGGTTGACCGGAAATTCACCCTGGGGGTTCCACCTGTGTACCTCTTGGACAGAAGTAATAGGTGCCGGTTGTGGAAATAAGAGTAAGAACTTGGCTAGGCTTGTAAGGGCCCTAGGGTGATAAGCCTAGTAACTTCCTCCGATCCTATGAAAAGCTAGGGAAGTGGGGAAATTCAAATCTCATTGCTATCCTAATCTTTATGCAGACCATAAAGCTGGTGTGAGTATGTGTGGGGGTGCTAGTAAAGGAATTATCATACTGTTTTATAAATCACTACAGGTAAGTACAGATGTAGTTAAGTGGTAAAGGAGATAGGTCATATGGAAACCAATCAGATAAAGGCATTCCTGGTTATTCCAGTTGTGTTGATCCTTTATTCTTCTGTAGGTTTATTCATGAACTGAGAATAATATCAGTAGGGATAGAGCAAGCAATGGTATTAGGAGATTGCAATCTAGTTTTGGATGATCTAATATTCAGGTTATTTGGAAAGAGGGAACCGCATGTGACATCATAGAGAATAGTATGGAGAGAGAAAATCTGGGGAGTGGACAGCTGGAGAAAGCTCCATATGCAGTGCATTGGGATAACCTTCTCTAGAAACCTATATAAATAAGTAGCAGAATAGACCTAGGATTACTGTTATAGGAGCTGATGATCTGTAAAGGAGGTTGAGATACAGGAAATCAGTGAGTTGGGCCATGCATTGGTAGTATTAGGTACAGCATTGACTGATCAGGGCACAAGAATAAAAGATGAAGATTGGCTCAATATAAGTGGACAGGGCAGGAGCAGAAGACTGAATTGAAATACATGATAGCAGATGTCAGGAATAGCAAATCATTGACTTAACTGAAGAGGAGTTAGAGCTGATTTGGTTGGGAAGGATGCAAAATGGCATTATGGAATGAGTTGATGGAAAGGGTAGGTAAACTTAGAAGGCAAATGGTGAATATTAATGGAGTTAAGGAAGACCATTTGAGGGAGGTGCAGATCCATATCTAGGATAGGCCCATTTGTAGTGAGGAGGGTAGATAAAGTGTAGAGAGTCTGAGAAATAAAACTGATGTATCCTAAACTGAGGCAGAGTTATTAAAGAAGGGTTATTATTGGTGCATAACAGGTAAAGGAGACCTGATATGTACGTCTTGGCTATTTTGCCAAAGGAAGGAAAGGGTGGTGGCCAACAAACTGGAAACAAAGAATGGATCAATACTTAGCAGATTCTGAGATTAGGAAAGAATTTAGGGAATATTACAGTGTTTTGTAGAGTGAGAGACAGAGAACAGGGAACTGTCAGCTGGAGATGGCTGAGTTAGAGTTAAAGAGGCTAAATGAACCACAGGGCAGATGGCTTGATTGTGATATAACTGTAGGGAAAGTACAAGCAGCTATCTCAGATTTAAAAACAAAGCTGCTGGCATGATGGACTCCAAACGAAATGTACAAGTGGGGGAAGGGTATCTTGGGAGTAAAGCTATCAGAGTTATAAAATTACTTGAGGGATAATGGGAGAGATGCTAGCACAGACTATCAGGCAATCATCATGGTAGTGCTCAAAAGGAACAGACATACATCAGCATTTACTGAATTTAGGTATATCTCTCATTAATTTAGATTTAAAAAAATTAGCCAAAGTATGACTAAACACATACAGAGGCTATTCCTGGAGTTGATCAAAGAAGGGAAGAATGTTTTGTTAAGGAAAGGGGTATTTCTATTAACTGGTGGAAACATGATGCATTTTTTAGATAAGCATGGGGGAGAATTCTTAAGCTGGGGTACTGTTATTTCATATTATTGAATTGAGTTTCCTTTTTGAAGTGTTTATAAAAAAATGGGACTGGTGAAGTCTTTTTCGGGTGGGTGAAACTCCTGTACACTCAACCTTCTTTAAGGGTTTCTATGAATGGAGGGCTGTCAGACCTGGAATTTATACAGAGGAGTACAAGACAGGGATGCCTGTTCTCTCCATGAATCTTTGCAATAATGATGCAGGAGTTATCTTCTAAGATATGACAGTTTTTGCATAACAGACACTTAGAGATTGGTGGGGAAGGTCTTTTTCTATTGTTTGAGGATGACTGTATTCTAATAGTAAAACTGTTCAAACCTTGCAAGAAATGTTAAAAGATATTTAGGTTCTTTGGGTGTGCCTCAAAGTTGGAATGTAATGTGGACAAAACACTGATGGTTTGGTTAGCATTTTCAAATATTTTTGCACCACATTTAGCAGATGATTTCACTATCCAAGTTTCTCTTCATTTATTAGGATATAAATCAACCTGGTTTCATTTTAACATTTGCTAACTCAATAAGGGGGTGTCCAGTGGTAACTGTGTTTAGTTTTCATATAATCTGCCTTTCAATTTAACTGTTAAACATCACCATCACCTCCTTTTTCCCATTTTTCTATTCAGGATTGGGGTGTCGCATCAACTGGCATTACCTCTCTTAATTCACTGCCACTTTCTTACTTCTTTGACAATTATGCCCAACAGCCACATGTCTTCTCTCATGGAATCCATGGCTGGATATCCTTGTTTTCTCTTTCTTCCTTCCCATCTCTCCAAAATCATCTTTACCAAATCAATTTGAATGCCAGTTTCTTATCATCAGCTGAAATTCCTGTTCTGATTGTAGTGCTACATCACCTATATACACCAATTTTGTTGATCTGTCTCCTCAGACCTGTTTGCTAATGTGTTTCATCACCAGTACAAACAGCAGTGAGGTCAGAGCTGAATCCTGATGCACATTCACTTCCTCCTAGGATACCCTCTATGAGTCTAAAAAACTGTTCCTACTTATGTTACTGGCTCCTAGTACATAGCCTAAACTAATTCTGCCAATGTTTCCTCGACTTTGAAACACAAGCAGGGCTGCTCAAATCAGCTTTCTTGGGACCTTGTCATACTCTTTCTCCAACTCCAGGTCTATGAATGTCCAACCAAACACTTTCCTCATCTCCAGCTTCTTCTGCACCATCTGTTTCACTGCAAAAATTGAGTCTGTTGTGCTGCATACTGATCTGAATCTGAACTGCTAATCTCCCATCATACTTTCTGCTACTCTGAGATTTCATTTATCATCCTTTCCAGCCATTCATGAAGTGTGATTGGAGTTTAATACCTTTGCATTGCAGACAATTATGAATGCCCCAATTATTCTTGTGCACTGGCACTAGAACGTTTGTTATCCAGTCATCTGAGATATGGCTTTCTCCCTAGTCTATGATGAGTGCCCTCAGGATCTATTTCTCTCCTAACTCGCCCATCATCTTGACTGTCTCTGCAATGACTTCATCAGAGCCTGCTGCTTTTCCTGATTTTATTTTCCGTAGTGCTCATCATATTTCTTCTATGGGGAGCTCTTTTTCTTGTTTCATTGAAAGCTGTGCATTCAGAAGCAGCTGGAAGTACTCCTGTCTAATCCTGACGTCCTCTGAACAAGTAAGCAGATTGTTGCTCACATCCCTTATGAATGTTGCCTGTTAATTATCTTCTTTGTCCTTCTGTCACTGTTTTGCAACCAATAGAACTTCTTTGTCCCTCTTGATGAGACACCTTCAAGAAGCTGGTAGAGATTTTTTGATGTCTTGTACTTTGCCATTGTGACTGCTATCTTAGCCTTTTTGTTAGCCAAATAATACTCCTTCTGGTTCATTTTTTCTATGCTCTACTACTTCATGCACTCCTTATTTCTTTTGATAACTTCCTAGATTTCTGCAATCCACTATAAACTTTTCTTATCTCCTTCATTTCCATGCCTGACAAGGCTGAATATCTATTCAGCTCTACAGGAAACAGTTCTTTTATTCTAAGATCAAGTTATTGCTTATCATTACAGTTAATACTTGTGAAATGTCACTGAAGGATAAATTTCACTGTCCTAATGCTTTTCCCACATTTCATGTAATGTGACTGGAATTTGATGGAGACTGGGATCTTTCCTATTATGCAGAAATACAGATAGGCCATACAACACCCTGTGCAGTTTTCCAAACCAGTACAGCTCATACTCAATTCAAAACTGAAGAGCCAAAAAAAAAAAAAAAAAGAAAACTCTTCTCAAACATGAAACAAACTCTGCTCCTACACCATCCTTCTCTGCCAGTTGTGTCCCCTCACCGCCCATTCCCTTTGCCCTGTAGTAGTTACAGCTCTGCTGCAATCTGATGGAATTAGGCTTGTAACCTAATAATTTACATGATTATAGTTGTATAATGAGATTCCAGCACGGTGCACACCCTGTACCACATTTTTGTTTAATAATATACAATATGTACAGAAATATCATGTTTTTCTAAGATTTATTTATCTTACAATGCTTTTCAGTATAAACATAATCTTGTAAACTGTTCTACTTAAAAACTGAAAGAAAATTTGCAATACGGTAAAGTTTGAATGGCATGTGCTCATAGTAATACACATATTTTAAACAAAATATGCAATGCACTCGCTGTAGCCTAGTTACCTACGCTCTTATCTTATCATACAGTTTTCATTCATCACATGAGCTACCATTTCTGATATATTTAATATTGAGATGGGAGAAAAGGACATTCATGCGCAGTATCATACCTTATTAGTTAGGTATCTTACCTTTCATTATGGATCACAAAACTGAAATCTAGTACATAGAACTGTGTGTGTGTGTGTGTGTGTGTGTGTGTGTGTGTGTGTGTGTGTGTGTGTGTGTGTGTGTGTGTGTGTGTGTGTGTGTGTGTGTGTGTGTGTGTGTGTGTGTGTGTGTGTGTGTGTGTTGCATGTCTGAATAAAATAAAAAATAGGTACTTATCAAGAAAATTCAACAAGGCATGCATTTAGCATGTAGTAATTTTTTCTATTCAAACCCATATCCCTCCTGAATGAAATACAGGGCAAAATAATCTCTTGGGGGGGGGGGGGGGGTAACATAAATTAATTTCTAAATAAAAAAAAAAAGTTGATCTCTTTGCGTTCTTGTGAGATGCTGATAAGTTTATTTCCTTCGTAATACTGCTGCAATTCTTTGCTTTGCTTCTGTTCCAGTAGACACCCTTTCTTTTGGTGGATGTGGAAGTGGGATTGTAGGCAAGCCTATGCCCTCAGTGCTGCCAGCATGATCTTTAAATGGCAAATCTGCAGTCCTGGGATGTGAAAGGAAACCAGAAAGCTGAATTCCTCCATAAGACTTAGAACTTCCAAAACCTTGTTTGTGGGTACCAGATGATGCTGAAGATGAGCTTAGACTACCTTGGCTGAAAGATCGCTGAGGCACAGAGAGCTGTCCACTGAGTCTCTTAAGCTCCAGGAGCTGTTCCCGGGCTTGGCTTAAAGCCTCAGTTAGTTCAAAACGTTCTTCACACTCTCTACGAACAGTTTCCTGCAGAAGAGAATTCTGTAAATAAAATAAATAACATTTTAAAAAAAAGATCATTTACCACTTTCTGCTTCCAAAATGTTTTAGTCAACTAATCATTTAAGACCAGTGCTTGTTAAGTTGAATAAAATGAGTTAAACTGGAAGCTTAGCCTAACTAATGTCTGTGTCATAATACATACTTATTTATGTCAGGTTTACCCATTTAGGTAAAATATAAATAAATATCTGTCTTCATTTCTAATCTAGCATATTGCACAGCAGCACTATATAATATGTACAGCAGGTTGTAAGGTATAGCTCACACACAACACACAGACAAGCAACGCACATTTATAACAGCAAGACATACAACACTATACAATATGGATAAATTATTAGGACTTGACAAAGCCTTTCTGTACTATCTCCATTCTGGGATTATTAACAACGTAAGATCATTCCAGTTCTACAATGAATCGGGTCTATATTATATTATTGCACGCTTACAAAAGTGAATGATAAATAATCAACCCCATGTAAGCAAAAACTTACAACGTCGAAACCTCAGAAAATCGCTGTTCCAAAATAAAAAAAAAAAAAAAACATTACATAATGTCCCCCCACACCCCCCCTATTTAAATATACCAACTCTAAGATCGCACTACAGTGCCAAAAATGACAAAGTAACGAAAGCGGCCAAGCAAATTCTTTCCCAGGGAAAGAATTCTCTGAAAAGCCGCTTCACTATTTTGCCTTTTCGCTCTTTTCGGTTTGATCAAGACGCATTTGAAAAACTGCGTCTGCGATCTGGTAATAGGAACTCTATGAATCACTGAACTGTGCAATCCCAAGCATCAGAAATGTTGAAAAATAATGTCCAAGACACAGACAATTGAAATAATTAATTTTAAGCATTTTTTGCAAGGGGCAAGCCCCCCACACCACCCAAACTTATATATACCAACTCAATAGTTACACGAACACAAAGAATGAAGAAATTGCAAAAAAAAAAAATGTGCATTATTGCTAATACACACAGAGAAATTGCACTGGTAATTCATATTGTGTTTCTTGGCATTTTTGTTTTCTTTGGGCAACAGACACTTAAGGAATTTCACCTTGACCACCTGTAGAGAAGCCAATCATACCATGTTAATCCATACATAATAAGATGGATAGACATTGGCTACAGAACAGGACACAAGGAGTCATTATACTAGGCAGATATGGGATAATGTAAAATGTGGTATCTCGCATGGGATCCTTGAAGCAATTTTATTTATTCTGGCATTTCCCTCATTCCCCACATCAAACAATTACTGCAAGCCAGATAAATGTTTATATGGGTAAAATGAATACTTGCATTAAACAAGCCTTATATTTAATGTAGACAGATGTGAAGTCATGTCTTCTGAAAACTACAAACTAGATACTGCAATTCCATTGGATTTATTAAGGGAAAGGATTAACAAACAAATTAAACTATTCTGTATCCTAGTTAACAATAAAGTCTGCTTCAAGGAAAATGTTAGTTTTATCCTACCCTACCCCCCAACCCTATCTAATCTAGATTATATCTTCTACTTTTCCCATATTAACTCTCAGCTCTTCCTATTTTATCTACATTCTCACACTCAAACCTTTTAACCCCCATTCCTAAAATTCCTGAGAAGATACTAAGACAATCTAACGCTCTTCCTTCATAGAAAAAAAATCTTTCCTACCTACCCTCTATCCGCTTTCAGACTTCACCACCATTAAATATCTTTCTACCCTGCAACTTTTTTTCCTTCTTGATCCTTACTTCCCCCACTACATGCCAACTATAACATACGGCTCCCTTCACTAAGTCATGCTACTACTCAGCTTATCCTCTATTCTTCTCCTGCTACTGGGCCATCTTTATCCTACTATGACTCTATAATAGCTCCAAACATCACTCCAGCTCTGTCCCAACCACCTATTCATACTTCCTCCTTACAGTCGCCACACATTGCACCAAACCTATTGAATGATGCCCTTCACCTTTAATCCAAATATAGAATGATTAACTCCATTTCAATTCAAACCAAAATAAACTTAGGTGGAAAAATACTCAAAAAACAAAAAAACAAAAAAAACAAGCATCAGTAATTCCCCAGTATACTAAAATCCTTCTAGGAGGAGACATTTACTCGAATCCTGGCTCCACTTATCACAATGAACATCAAGACTATTCACTTCACACACTTCTTTAACCCTACAATGGTCACCCCCCCAGACACAGTAATCTAACTTTGGCTGACATAAATGTTACAAGCATAAGAAATAAAATTGCTGAACTACATGCCTGGATTACCCAACATAAGCCTGATATTCTTGCTGCAACTGAAACTTGGCTTAAACCCAGCATAAACAGCCATAAAATTATACCTGCCAGCTATAATATTATTCATAACGACCATATAAAAGGAAAGGTGGTAGCATTGCTTTAATATTTCCCAGCAACTACCACATTTCCCATTACAACAAACCAATACCAAAATTCAGGGTCAGCAGAGTTTCTGACAACTTTCCTGAACTTTAACAATTAGAAACAAATATGTATTACTTACTGTTCTGTATATCCCTCCTTGCAACAATACAGCTATACTGGAAGATATCCTACAATGGATATCCATAACAATTCCATAAGAAATACTACGACTAAGTGATATGAATGCCAGTTGGTTGGACAAAAACTCCAACTCCCCTACATCTAGTGTGAACTCATTTGGTTTTACAAAACTAAGTAATAGCCCTGCACATTGTAGCAAGACATCAAATTCCTTATTACACTGGATCCTAGTAATGGACCCCAGCAAATACACCATCTCAGGTACAATGCCTGACATTCTTGGTTTTCATCTCCCAAGCTATACAACCAGATATCTCACACACCCACTTAAAACATCATGTTTATAAACCAACATGCAACCTTTTCAAGTTTAACCCAGAAATGTTCATTACTAACCTATCATCTATTAACTGGAACTTCCTAAAAATTCTCCCCTTAGATGATGCTGTAAATGAATTCAGTACAACTTTCCTGATTATTCTAAATAGCCTTGCATCCCCTAGAAGGAAGAGTCTAAAACAAATAATGCAGTTTTGCTACCCAAAAAGAGTAGAATGCTAATGCAGGATAGAGAAAAATCATGGAAAGAATGGCAAAAATATAAAACATCACAACATCCTGAAAACTTCAGAATGCTTCACAACTGCACTAAAAAGCAAATTAATGAAGACAAAAAAATCTATACTATAATAACTTTCAGAACAATAGTAAACACAAACTTAAAATATTTTGGACAACCATTAAGGAAATCTTGCATCCCGGCTATAAATTCAAACTTACACCCTGTCCCAATAACTCATTACTTGAAACCACAATAAAATTCAGCTCTTATTTCACAGATAATACAGCATCTTCAGCCAAGGAGTCCCCAACATCTAATACTAACCTTGCCCAGCAGCCATGTATCACCACATCCACTTTCACCTTCAATCCTGTGCCCACATCATATATAAAACTATTCTTAAAAAACTCAAACTGTACTCTACTTCTGCTGATGACGTTCCAAGCAAATACCTTAAAATAGCAGCAGATAGCATTGCCTACCCTGTCTCAATCCTTATAAATAGGTCAATCCAGGAACCTCATGTTTCTTTTCTCTAGAAAAAGTCACACTCTGCACAAAGGAGGAAATTCAACAGACATTACTAACTTTAGATCTATAGCAATCATATCTCCGCTCTCCAAAATACTTGAAAAATGTATTCAAAAACAATTGCTAAACTATCTCCTGCAGGAAGACTTTTTATGCCCCACACAACATGGCTTCCATCTTTCCCACAGTACTAACACTGCACTTCTACTCTATATAGATACTGTCAATATAGCTACAGATAATGGCAAACTAGTTTTCTCCTTATTTCTCGACTTGTCTAAACCTTTGACATAGTTTGTCACAGCAAACTTCTACTTCAAAGGTCCTCATTAGGTGTTTATCAGCCCACCCTTCTATGTTTCAAAAGCTACCTATCCAACAGGTATCAGTCAGTAACATGGCACTCCACCTTCTCTCCTTACCTCCCAGTCACCACCGGTGTACCACAAGGCTCTACCCTTGGTCCTCTCCTCTTTAACATTTTTACCTACACCCTATACACAGCCACACAACAGGCCTCCCTAATACAATATGCAGATGACTCATTCCACAGTCATTTATACATCAACCAATGTGGCACACATCCAAAAAATTACTCAGAAAGTTTAAACAGCAACTGAAACATGGCTTTGTAACTCACAACTCATGCTCAATCCTAAAAACAAAAAAACTACTATTTTTTGTCCAATCCCTCTCACATTAAAAACAAAATGCAACTAACTAACTTAATAATACTAACCTTCAGGCATTACTAAAATCAAAATTTGAACAATTCTGTAACAAAATTGCTAAATTTGCAGCAAATACCCATTATAGAATTCATCACTGTATAGCACTAAAAAGCCTAAATTGGTTAGAACTACCTCAGCAACTAATATATATACAGCGTCTTACAACATAAACCATTATCCATAATCTATCTGCTTATCCAACACTGAATAATATTCTATACAACTACGTTCCTGGTTGGTCATTATGATCCCATGACCAAAAACTACTGTCTCTCCACAAACCTATCAAATTTGCTGGGCTTTGTCTGTACGCATACCATGTTGATAAGGCCTGTGACTCTTTATCTGTATCCATCAGGTCCATACCCATCCTTCAAAACCATTCTGAAAGACTTCCTAGCCAAAAGCTGTCTCTGTTCTTGCTCAACACCATGATAAACTATATTCCTAAATGTGGACAAATACCTGTTCATACCTTGCATCTCCTTACTTTCCCTTCCTCACTCATTTCACTTCTGTCAATTTCTCTCCCCCCTGGCTTTCTCTCTAATTACACCACAAGCCTGATTTTCTCTCACTTCGTATTGAATCTGGTTTATATTACAATAACTTACCTTTAATTTCTCTATAAACTGGCTAACATTTCTCTAACTGTCAAATCATTTTCATATAACTTGTATCTATTATCAACCAGTGTTTTCATATTATGTCTAATTTAGTATAATTATTTAAACTGTATTTATTTTTTGTATTATTTTTAAAGACTGTAAAATTATTATTCTTAAAATATTTTGTAATACTTTGGAGCTTTTCTCCCCAGGCCTTTGCTGAAAATGGCCTACTACCCAGTCAGACGTTCCTGGTAATCAAATGTGAATAAAGAAAGAAATAAAAAAAAAAAAACAGACTAACGCTAGTAGCTTTATTTTTAAAACTATGATTACCTACAGATTTGGTAATGTTGCCCAGTCTATATAAGAGTTTCATTCATCCAGTATTGGAATATATTTTCATGTTTTTTGTTTCTACATCCATTGATGTTAATACACTAAAATTTGTCCTGTGTTTACCTAACAGGCACAAGATGCAGGGTTTTATCCTAACCTTTGGTCACTATCTGGTTATTGGCTAGGCATGTAATAGTCTGCAGACTGATTGCCTAGTGTTTAGAGTTTGTGAGTGGCTTAATTGTTAAGCTGTTTACTTTACAACATATATTTTCAAGGAGAATTCCATCATGCAATGAAAGTACAGTTGTGCAAAATCTTACCATAACAATAGATGTCCTTGTCTTCACCACTGCAGTATTTATCACATATGGGATTCCCTGCCGTGGAAGCCTAACATCCAGCCAGTCTACCAAAGATGGCCATTGCTTTAAGGTACACTGAACATCACCCAAAGCTCTTTGCATTGCATAAGGCATAAAGGTGACATTCAGGCGTACCATCCTCAGAACTGATTGCCCCAGTAGGAACACCAGTCCAAGGAAAACCAAAGAGAACATGCACATCCAGGAAGGAAAAAGACTAGGGGGATGGAGGGAGGGAGTGAATACTACAGAGGTGAAGGCAAGGACATCTACTATTATGGTAAAATTTTACACAGCTGTACTATGTCCTTACATTTACTGCTGCAGTATTCATCACATATGAGAGACTGCCAAAGCTTGAGAAGAAACTTGGGAGGAGGAAGCAGCAGTAGAACCCTCTAAGAAGTCATGAAGAATGGCATTAGCAAAACCAGCTCTAGCTCTGGAGATACTAGCAATCTTGTAGTAATTGGTAAAAGTATGAACAGAAGTCCAAGTAGCTGCTTCAAGAATAGAATTAGTGTTTAAGCCCTTGAAAAAAGCACCAGAAGAAGCCACAGCTCTAGCAGAATGAGGTTTTACAAATGAAGGAAGGCTCTTGCCATGAAAAGTATAACAAAAAGGAATAGCCTTTGAAATCCAAGTAGAAATAGTTTGCTTGGAAACTGCTAATCCTAAAGACCTAGGATGAAAGGAAACAAACAACTGATCAGATTTTTCTGATAGTTTTAGTCTTATCCAAGTAAAAGCCTATACACATTCAAGGTATGCAGCACCCTCTCACTGTCAGATTGTGGAGAGGGGAAAAAGTAGGTAAATTAATAGACTGATTAAGTGATAACTCATTATCACCTTAGGCACAAAAGAAGGATCAGTAGGCAAAGACACCCTGTCTTCATGGAATATCAAAAAAGGTGGACAAGTCATAAGGGCTTGCAACTCAAACACTTGCCTGGCAGAAGTAAGAGCTAACAAAAGAACTGTCTTTGAAGAACAATGTTGCAAGGAAGCTGAAACTGCAGGCTCTTCAGAACAAAATTAAGATCTCAAGGAGGATGAACGGGCTTCCTGGGAGGTCTAATATTAAGGATGCCTTTAAGAAATTGCTCAGCCTCAAAACTAAAGGAGGAGTTAAAGGCAGACAAGTAGAAAGAGCTGATAAGTGGGCCTTAACAAAAGAATAGGCAATCAGCATTGAGCAACTCATACCAATAAGAGAGAACCAAAGGAACATCCATAGTAAGTGTGTCCAGGTTATGAGAGAGACACCAAATAGAAAATCTCTTCCAACTAGATAAGTAGGATTATTAGTAGTAGGTTTCCTGGCATCCTGCAGGATTTGCATCATGTCCTCAGAAAAAAGGTGTCTATGAGGAATCAAAACCCTGTCACCCACAGTGTCAGTAGAAACATGGACAGATGTGGATAGATGAGATATCCCTTGTCTTGTAAGAGTAGGTCCACCCTGTGAGGTAACTTGTGATGGTTGCCCTTTGCTAGATACAGAACTGCAGGGAACCAGTGCTGTTGCGGCCAAAAGGAAGTCACCAATAAGATTTTGGGAGCATCCTGTTGAATCTTGAACAGAACTTTCAGAATAAGAGAAAGGACAGGAATGCATAATGAAACATCCCCTTCCAAGAAAATGAGAGGACGTCCACCTTCCACACCAGAGGACCTGGGCGTTTGGCAAAAAACAAAGAAAGCTGTTCAGAGGGGAGGATACTTGAGGAGTACCCCAGTGGTGAACAATGTCCAGAACACATCCCTGTGATGCATCCATTTGTGGGACTGAGTGAAGGACCTGCTCAGAGAGTCTCTCACAATGTTTTATCTGAAGGGTAATAAACTGCCTGAAGAGTCATTTGATACTTGACAGCCAGATCCCATAACAGAAGTGCCAACCAACAAAGAAGGTAAGATCTTGTTCCCCCCATTTGTTGACATACCACATAACTGTGGTATTGTCTGTGAATACCTTCAGAGGCCCTGGACAGAAAAGAGGATGAAAGGCCTGAAGAGCCAGCATAAGAGCTCTAATCTCTTTGATGCTGATGTGCTTCTTCTGCTGACAAGGCAACCACACTCCCTGTACCTTTAGGGAGCCAAAAGTTGCTCCCCATCCCACTTCTGAAGCATCTGTGAACAGATCCTGAGATGGAATAGGGCAATGAAATGGGAGCCCTGGATTCAGAGACAACTGATGAATCCACCAGAGAAGTTCCTTTTTGAGACAATGAAGAAGAAAAACTGCAAAGTCTAGATGATGTGCATATTGAAGCCACAATGATGTTAGAAACTACTGGAACTTCTTCATGTGGAGTTTGGCCAGAGGGTGCATCAGAATGGTGGAAGCCATGAAACCCAGAGCACTCAGAAACTCCCTGTCTATAATGGAGGCCAGGGGAAGAATACTTTGAAAGTAAGAAATGAGAGTTAAGGCCTTTGGAGGAGGCAGGGATGCCAGCATTGGCACAGTCTGAATCCTGCAATCCAGAAAGACATGCTCCTGAGAAGGAGTCAGAGAAGACTTTTTGAAGTTTATCATGAACCCCAGGCTCTGAGGAGGAGAAGTGGCAAAATGAAGATTTTGCAAAAGGATCTCCGGAGAGGATGCCTGAATTATTCAAGTAAGGAAACATTTGGATTCATTGAAGCCTGCAAAAAGCAATCACAGGAGCGAGACATTTGGTGAACACCCTTGGGGCAGTAGAAAGGCCAAAGGGCAAAACACAGAACTTAAAATGCCAGGAAGCAACAGAGAAATGCAAAAACATCCTAAAAAGAGGATGGATCGGAATATGGAGATAATTATCCTTGAGATCCAGAGACACCAGAAAGGCCTGAGGGAGCAAGACAGGAAACAGACTCTGAAGGGACATGATCTTAAAGGAGGGCACCTTCAGAAAAGTGTTTAGATGAGAGAGGTCTAGAATTGGTCTCTAAGTAGTCTCTTTTCTGGGCACTAGAAACATTTCTGAATAAAACCCTTCCCTCGTTTGGGACACAGGCACCTCTTGAATGGTACCCTGAGACAAGAGATCTCAAAGAACCTCTGGGAAAAAAGGAAGTTATTCCTAAGAAGGCCGAGGAATTCCCTTAAAAGGAGGATGGGTTATCCACACCATGATATACCCCTGATGAATGACTGACAGAACCCAAGAAACATGAGTGATTCAAAGACAAATAGGAAGAGAAAGAGAAAGGCTAAGATAAAGAGGAATGTGGATGGGAACAGGCAGATAGTCAGACAGCACCTGGTTTTCCAGGAAAGAAATGGCTTCTGAATCCCTGTAGTCTGAATGGCCTTAGCAGGAGGAGCCCATTTACCACCCTTTTTTACCTTTACCATGAGGTCGAGATTGCCTATGAACAAAGGCTGGCTTGGAAGGGCAGGTTCCCTGAAATTTAGGCACAGGAGAAACAAACAAACAAATGTTTAAGCTCCTGTAAGGCCTTCCCCTTGTCCTGAAAAGACTTAAACAAACCAGCAGTTGCTTCCCCAAACAAGAGTTTATTATCCAGCGGAGTATCCATCAACTTAGCCTTAATATCATCGGGTAAAGGTTGAAGCCTAAGCCAAGCATACCTCCTCAGTACTGAACCAAAAGCAGTAGCTTTGGAAGAGGCATCTGCTGGATCATAACTACATCTAACAGAATGACAAACTACTTGAGAGGAAGTCCCTAGCAAGGAAAGAGCAGAAGATTTACTCTCAGAATCTGGAAGATCACAAAAAATCTGACAAGCCCTAGAAAGAAGAGCCAACACATACCTAGATATATGGGTCTGATAATTAATTGCTCCAAAAGCTAGGGTAGCAGAAATATAAACCTTCTTACCCAGCATGTCCATGGTTCTACTGTCCTTGTCAGAAGGCAGTAACTTGGATGAAGGAAGCAATTGCCACAGCTTATTAGAGGCTACAGACACTGCAGAGGAGTCAGGAGCAGGATTTTTGAAGAAAAAGGTACAGTCCTCAGGCACCCTGTAAAACCTATCAAGCTTCTTGGGAGTAGGGGGCAAAGAATCAGGCACTTTAGAGGCACTGGAAAAAATATCCAGTAAAGCAGCCAAAACAGGAGG
Organism: Protopterus annectens; assembly: GCF_019279795.1. Classification (NCBI taxonomy): domain Eukaryota; kingdom Metazoa; phylum Chordata; order Ceratodontiformes; family Protopteridae; genus Protopterus; species Protopterus annectens. The sequence continues at coordinate 716,481,085 of NC_056734.1, forward strand.
AACAGCTTTAGGTTTAGGAGATTCCATCAGCAGTAATTCATAGTACCTCTTGTAGATATCAGAGAACTGAGCACTATCTGACTTAAAAAAATTCCATCATCCTACAGATTGTGTTCCCAAAGGAAATTTCCTCAGAAGGAGTATCAAGACTAATGGATTCCTCCTCCTCTGACTCATAGTCCAAAGGAGAATGAATCTGAGCAGAATAAGTAAGGGATTTTTCATCAGAATCCAACTCTTCCTCGGAAGAATTCAGTTCTCTGGGCCTTTTAATTGGAGGCGAGAACTAAGGAGGAGCAGGAACAGAAACCTGTTGAGGAGGCCTTAATGACAGTAAAGCATTAAATAACCTCTGGGTTTGTAACAACCTCAGGAGAAACACCTGGCAGAGGCTGGACAGTGGAAGATTCCAGTCTTACCGCTTTCACCTTCTTCTTCCCTGTTGGCTGACCCTTGGGGTCGGAAGTTCCTTCCATTGTATCTTTAGCAAGAAGCTTAAAATGCTGGTTCTCAAGACACAATGAAAGGGAAGAAAGCTTACTATGAATGTTTTTCAGGATGAACACTTGACAAATCGAACATGATGTATGGTCATGAAAAGCTCCTAGGCAAAAAAGGCACTTATTGTGGCATTTTTTATGGGAAATCTGTGTCTCACACCGGCATCTACCCTTCCTGGATGACATTAACCCCAAACAGAACAAAAAAGTCAAGAAAAAGAACAAAACCCCAACTGGGTACTTATATGCAATGGTGAGGACTTCAGCAAATAGGAGTAATCACCTGAATATAAAAATGCAGAAAACAGACATAGGCAAACAAACTGATTGTTAGAAACAGTGTTCCGACTGGAGGCAAAGAAGTTCTGAGGACAGTACACCTGAACGTCACCTTTATGCCCCACACTACTCGAGAAGCGTTTGGGTGACGTTCGGCGTACCTTAAAGCAATGGTAGGCTTTGGTAGATTGGCCAGACATGGGGCTTCCATGACGGGGAATCTCATACATAATGAATACTGCAGCAGTGTATGTAAGAACATCTTGGTTATACAGCAAGCTTCAGTATTTGAATGTGCATAGTATAAACTATCATTTAACAACAGGCAAACTTTGTTTAGCTTATAAGTCATTTAATGATGAATATTTGAGACACTTCTTGGGTTTGAAATAAACATACCAATATAAGAGTGTTTAAACTTGGAAATTCCATGATTGTTATGTTTTTGTGAAAAAGACCAGGGAAGATGCCTGAAACAGAAGGTCATCCAAGTAAGGAAAGACTTGGATTCCCTGAAGCATGCAAAAAGCAATCTCAGGAGTGAGACATTTGGTGAATAAGCTTGGGGCAGTAGAAAGACCAAAGGACAAAGCAGAGAACTAATGTCAGGAAGCAACAGAGAAACATAAAAATTCCTGAAAAGGGGAGGGGATGAACCAGAATACAAAGATAAGCATCCTTGAGATCCACAGACACCATATAAGCCTGAGGAAGCAATAGAGGGAACAAAGTCTGAAGGGACAACATTCAAAAAGAGGGCACCTTCAGAAAAATGTTTAGATGAGAGAGGTCTAGAACTGGTCTGAAGTACCCTCTTTCCTGGGGACTAGAAACATCCTGGAGTAATGCCCTCTCCCCCTTTGGGACACAAGCATCTCTTGAATAATACCCTGAGTCAAAAATCCCAAAGCACCTCTGTAAAGAAGGACAGTTGTTCCTGAGTGAGCTGAGGAATGCCCATAAAAGGACAAAGGGATTTCCAGACCATGAAATACCTCTGGCAGATAATGGACAGAACTCAGGAATCCTGAGTAATCTGTTGCGAAACAGGAAGAGAGAGAGAGTGAGAGAGGCAAAGATAAAGAGGAAAGTGGCTGGGAAGAAAAGGATAGTCAGACAGCACCTGGTTTATCAGGAAAATGAGACTTCTAAGGCACAGTAGTCTGAGTAGCCTTTGCAGTAGGAGCCCACTTGCTACCCTTTTTACCCCTAGGAGGAGGGCGAGATTGCCTATGAACTAAAGCTAGCTTACTGGGGTAACTTTTCTGAAATTTAGACATGGGAGAAACAAATACATGTTTAAGTTCCTGTAAAGCCTTGCCCTTATCCTGAATGGACTTAAAGCAGCAGAAGCTTCGCTAAATAAGTGTTGATTATCTACAGTGGCATCCATCAATTTAGCCTTAATATCATCAGGCAAAGGTTGAAGCTGAAGCCAAGAATACCTCCTCACCACTGACCCGAAAGCAGCAGCTCTAGATGAAGCATCTGCTGCATCATAATTGCACTTGGTGGAATGATGAGGTACCTGGGAGGAAGTCTCTAACAGGGAAAGTGCAGACATTTTTTCCTCAGTGTCTGGAAGATCAGAAATAATCTGACAGGCCTGGGATGACAGCCAACAACTACCTGGACATATGGGTCTGATAATTTACAGCCCTAAAAGCAAAGGTAGCAGAGGTATACACCTTCTTGCCTAGCCTTTCCAGGGTCCTACTCTCTTTATCAGAGGGCAGTAACTTAGGAAAGGAAGTAAATGAGATGGCTTGTCAGAAGCTACACACAACACCAAGTGATCAGCAGAAGGACACTTGTACAAGAATTTACAGTTCTCAGGCACCCTATAGAATCTATTAGACTTCTTGGGGGCAGGGGGCTGAGAGTCTGGAGCATTGGAAGCATTAGAAAATGTATGGCAGTCAAAACAGGAGGAACAGCAGAAGGTCTTGGAGAATCCATCTGCAGCAACTTGTAATACCTTTTTTGTATCTCAGAAACCTGAGAACAATCCCATTTAAAAAACTCCATCATCCTAGAGATTGTGTCCCCAATATCAATGTTTTCAAATGGAGTATCAGGACTGGTACATTCCTCTTTCTCCAATACACAGTCTAAAGGAGAGGGAATCTGAGATGAATAAGCAAGGGATTCCTCATCTGAATCAGCCTCTTCCTCAGAGGAATCCTATTCCCTGGGTCTTTTAAGAGGGGTAGAGGTCCAAGGGGGGTTTGGAACAGAAACTCCCTGAAGAGGTTTTAAAGCCATCAAAGCAATAGACAAACCCTAAGTGAAAGACTGCCATTCACTCTGTGGATCCTTAGGAGCAGGAGACATATGTTTAGTCTTTTGCTTTTTCTTTGAAGGGATATCTGCCTTACAGAATTTAGAAGGCACTAATCTGATACACATTCAATAATGGTAGTAGGGACTTCTTCTATGACTACGATTTGAGGAACATCCCTTGGCCCCTAAGAGATAATCAGCTGCGGTTCCCCTGAATATGTGAAGCAGAAACCTGGAATGCCTCCTCAGACATGCTCAGTGTCGAATCCCCTGCTGGCCTCCAACCCAGTCACAGCTGAGGAGTCCAATGATAAAGCTGGGAAAGCCTCCAGCATTCACTCATCTCAGGAGACATGTCTGGGGGAGGCTGAACAGCAGAAGATTACGCCAAAATTTCTTGGCCTTCTTCTTCACAAAAAGCTGCCTTTTGGAGTGGAAAGTTCCCTCCATCGAGTCCTTAGCAAGAAGTTTAAGATGTTGGTATGCAAGATCAAACACTAAAGAAGAAAGTCAACTATGAAGGGTCTTAGGAACAAAGGCCTGACAGATACACAGCAGGGTATATGGTCTTGCGAAGCACCAAGGCAAAACAGACAATGTTCATGGTGGTCTTTATAGGGAATCTGTCTCCCACACTGTTATTTACCCTTCATGGATGATGTGAAACCCCACAAGGAACAATATAATAAAAAAAGATAAGTAGAACAAAACTCCAATGTGGCACTTATCTGCAGAGGCTTGCTGAATCAGCAAAGGAACAGGCATTCAGACCAACAACCAAGAGATGGTATTTATACTGGCGGCAAAGAATTTCTGAAGATGGTACATCTGTACATCACCTTTATACCCTATGATATGTGAGGAGCATACGTGTGATGTACCACGTACCATAAAGCAACCTATACATTTTGGTACACTGGCTGGGTGTTGGGCCACCCTTAGCAGGGGATCCATAGTGTAATGAATAGTGCAACACTGAAATAGAAGGACATATAACACATATATTGCTCTGGATGTACCCTTCGCTAAACATGATCACCTTTGAGGTTGTATTACTTCAGAAGAAAAGGGACACATTTTTGAAATTCCCATCAATGACACGTGGTTCTATCACATAGTTATTATATGTTATAAACCTTGCACACATTTTTATTTGAGATAATTTTTTTTAAGTCACTGAACTATACTTTACTGTATTTTATTGCTATAAACTAATCTGCAATGTTGTACTGCAACTGTCTGCCTTACTGGGCTGGTTAAATCACTTTTGTTATTGCCTCAGTGTTTGTAAAGCTTTTTTAGCTAGTTTCAATGTGTGAAAGGTATTAATTGGAAATTTTCTCCATTTGTTAAACATCTGTTTGTTGTTCTGATATCCCTACCAAGGAGTGTATCATATACCTGATTTGTTTGCAGTTAAACACATTTTCTAGACTCTTCTTGCTCCTTTTTCTGTTTAAAACTTTCATTTAGTGTCTCACTGCTGTTTTTCTACTGTGATAAACATTTCTGTAGTGTTTTCTGCCTAAAATAGTGTAGCTAGTAGCTGTAGCATAGTCCAATTTCAGGATTGCTGTCTCTGGGCCTGGTTGTTTGTTTGCAGAGGCTGTTTGTTCTGACCACATATTCCAGATCATCTTGGATTAGCAGTGGCCATTCTTCACTTTAATGAGAGTATCGTGTTAATTGGCCAGTGGCTGGTAAAGGTTGTCTGGTCAAGGGCGTGGAGTAAGCACCTCATTGGTTCTTTTGAGCTTTTTTTTAAGTTGTTTCAGGTTTGAACCTTCCTGTACTTAAGCCCTACCTTTGAGAGGGTTTCTGCTGATTCACACTGAGTTGAACGAAGGAGGGGCATGGACCACAACTCTGATCTGTGATATATAACAATAAGCATCCTGTTTTCTTGCTTATTTTTACTAGTTATTGCTTATTCTTACCATTTATTGCACTTTTTATTGTCTGCTGCCTACCTTTTATTGCACTTTTTATTGACTGCTGCCTACTTTTTACTGTATTTTATTGCTATAAACTAATCTGCATTGATGTACTGCAATTGTCTGCCTTACTGGGCCTGTTAAATCACTTTTGCTACTGTCTTACTGTATGTAAAGCTTTTTTAGCTAGTTTCACTATGTGAAAGGTATTAATTGGAAATTTTCTCCATTTGTTAGGCATCTATTTGTTGTTCTGATTTTCCTGCCAAAGAGTGTATCATACAACTGAGTTGTTTGCAGTTAAAAGCATTCTCTAGAGTATCCTTGCTCCTTTTTCTGTTTAAAACTTTCAGTTAGTGTCTTACTGCTGTTTATTTTGCTGTGATAAATATTTCTGTAGTGTTTTCTGCCTAAAATAGTGTAGCTAGTAGTTGTAGCATAGTTTCTCACCCTTCCTCCCTATTGTTGTCTTGTTCTTAAACTTGGTGGCTTTGCAGTTGCCCACCCCTACTGTAAATTTGATCTGGGACGTTCCTCCCAGTCCAGTCTCATTAGTTCATTCTACCTAATACAGAAAGAACATTTGGAAGGTCAACCCCCTTAGTTTCTTAACCTTGAAGTATCTTCTGTTCCTCCTTTCTTCCTTTCAACTTTACTAAAAAAAACACACACTTTATTCAGCTGCTTTTACCATATTTGTGTTTCCTCCTCCTACTATGTTCTTCATCTTGCTTTTTCTGCTACTTATTATTTAAAGTGTTTAATTGCATCTTTTCTGCTGCATTTATTACTGCTTATTTTTAGCCTGTTTAAATTGTGTTATTCTATGCCTCTTTGTTTTGGTTTAAGCACCTGGGCTTTAGGCCTACCCCTTAGCTCTCCCTGGCCTCTCTCCCTCAGATTCTGACAAATATGGATGGAAACTTTCCAAAGGTTTCCCCTGCCAGCCTGGCTGATATGGGCAACTGCCTCATGTACACAGACAACAATCTACTACTACCACCTAGGAATGCAATTTGTGAGAGATGCAATTACATTAAGAACCTAGAGTCTATACTCTTGCCTTCACAAGCCAGTATATCTGGCACTGAGAAGGTTGTCAGCACAATCACTACACCTCAAACACTACCCACAACTACACAACACACACCCACATATGCATGGGTTCTCAACAAAAACAAATCCAAACAAAAGAGACCTCAGAGGCAAAAACACAAGCGAACTCCACAACCCTCCACACCACATACCACTCATAGTCCACACACCGGTGTTTCGTAACCACTAAGGCCTAACCATAAACCCAACATATTAGCCATTGGAGACTCCATTGTGAGACACACAGATGTATCTCTCGCCAAGCTGAATATGGAGAAAGCCACAGTTAGTTGTCTGTCTTGTGCCAGAATCCACCATACCAAACACGCTCTCAAGTCTCTCAACAACTGGTACTGTTATGACTTTGCCATAGTCCATGTTGGGGTGAATGACTTGAGACGTACCTCCCTGGACTATATGAAGAGAGACATGATGTCCCTAGCCTGAAGCAGCATTCTACCATCACCCAGAATGATGCTACAATACAAACAGAAAATGACTGACTCTAACAATTGGCTTAGTTTCTGGTGTCATTCTAGGGGGATCCATTACCTGACAGCCTGGGATGATATCATCAACAGACCAAGATGATTTGCTAGAGATGGCCTGTATCTGTCTCACTTGGGCTTCAAGCTTCTGGCAAAGGCCTTTGCATCTCCCATAGTGCCATTTTTAGGAAAAGTCATGAGGCTGATACAACTAACATACAAATTTCAAGAAAACACAAATTAAAGGTTATGCTGCTAAATGCTAGGAGTCTAAACATGAAACTGCACTCATTGCAAGCATTCTTAACCCTGGAAGATGCTGACATTTGCGCAGTCACAGAAACCTGGTTCAAAGCTATAGAGAACACCTCAGCCTTACTTGGTTACTCATCCTATCATACATTCAGACCCCAAACTGTGGGCAACAAAGTCAAAAGAGGCGGAGACACAAACAGTATGACACACAGGAGACACTCCAGGTGCAGTTAACCATTGACAAGACCCCTATTCAAATCATAGCTAGCTACAGGCCCCCAAATTTGACTCATGATGTCCACTCCACCTATCTGAAACGTTTCTAATCTATCAAGATTCAACCCTTTATCATTAACCTGGGTGACTTTACCTACCCAACCACAGAATGGAAAAATTATTCATGCCAGAACACAAATGCCCAGAGATTCCTTGATTTTATCAATGCAAATGCCTTGGAACAGCTACTCAATACCCCCACAAAAGGTGATAATATATTGGACTTGATATTAACCAACATGAGTAACCACTGCAGCACCCCTACAGTATCATTCTCCCTGGTAAGATCCGACCATAAAGTGGTCACTTTTGAAGTCAGCATCTCCTTTGACCCCCCCCCCCTCTTAGCTAGGGTCAAACAAAAAAACTTCTCCAAAGCTGATTACAACCTCCTAATAGAGGGTATAAACAGCTTCATAGCCCCCTCCCCCTCTGTAGGAACTGGCACCAATGTCCATCAAAGTACTATACGAGCATTTATATAGATGCATGGAATCAGGAATACCCAACAGGACAAAATCATCCTCCACAAGGATGAGTAAATCTGTCTGGTGGACATCTGCAATAAATAAACTATATAACAAATGGAAAAAAATGCTGGCCAGGATCAAAAAGAGCAATTGCCCAGTTGGAAGCAATTTCTCTTTAGCCTGAAGAAGCAAATAAGAGCACTAGTGAAATCCTCTAAAGCCAACTTTGAGTCCAAATTGGCCACATCTACTAGAGACAATCATAAGGTCTTCTTCACATATGTCCGCAGTCTCAAAGAAAGCACCCAGATCTGTTCAAAATTGGTGGTCAAGGACCCCCACATACACAAATGCTGTAGATATAGCCAACATACTGGCTGATAGATTCAGTGCAAATGTCACCCCTGTCTCCCCATCAGTAAATCAGGACACCCCAATACCTGCCCCCCTCCCCTTATCTCTAGGGAACAGGTCATCACTGCCCTCTCAAATGCAAAGAATACAGCCTCCAGGGATCTGATAACATCCCAGGCTGCATTCCACATGAACTTAGGCATGAACTTGCAGAACCATTAGGCACCCTATTCAACCAAAGTCTGAGTACCAGCTTTGTCCCAGCTGAGTGGAGGACAGCCACTGTCATTCCTTTACACAAAGGTGGAGCATCCACCAATCTGGGAAATTATAGGCCCATCTCTCTAACTAGCCTGATTTGCAAGGCCATGGAACAAATTATCATGGACCTTATTAACAGGGACACTGGCAACTTCCAAACACTCAACTCCACACAGTTTGGCTTTATCAAGGGGAGGTCGTGTCTGTTAAATCTGGTCGACTTCTTTGAGACAGTCACCAAAGCCATGGACGAGGGGAAAACTGTGCACACCACCTACCTTGACCTGGCCAAAGCTTTTGACACTATTTCCCACTTAGGCATAATAGAAAACTCTCTGAACTAGGCATCAATCCATATGTTACCAGATGGGTAGCAAACTGGCTCACTGATAGAACCCATCTAATGAAAATAGAGGAAGTCACCTCAAGCAGTAGACCCATAACGAGTGATGTACCCCAGGGATCAGTCTTGGGGCCTCTGTTATTTGGAATATACTTCTCTGAGGTGCAGGCCAAAACCAGTGGGCTATGGCTGACCAAGTTTGCAGATGACTGCAAGTTGGGCATGGTCATCAATTCCCCAAGTGATGTGAAATGACTGGTGCCAGAAACATGTCCTCAAGCTGAATGCCAAAAAATGCATCATCATCATCCCCTTTGGAGAGAGTGACATCCCCACATATTATAACATTAATAACAACATCCTAAGCATGCAATCAGCTGTGAGAGATCTGGGCACCCAGGTTGATAGCAACCTGACTGTGGCTACCATGTTACTTCCATTGTACGGAAAGCTTTCTACATGGCCCACCTCATAAGCATGGATATCTCATCCAGGGGCAAGGAGGTCATAACATCCATGTATTCTTCCCTTATAAGGCCAATTATTGAGTACAATGCCCCCTTTGGCATGTACCTCGCAAAGCACATGCTGCAGTTGGAGAGACTACAGAGGTTCCTCATCAGGATAATCTAGGGCTTCAAACATCTACCTAACACATATAGGCTAAAAACCTTCTCCCTCTATTCAGTTTCATACAGACTCCTCAGAGGTGACCTCTGTCTGGTATATAAAGCAATCTCAGACCCTGCCTTGATGGGACTGCTGCATATCCGCAAGTCAAGCTCCACTTGAGTAACCCATGCGCTTGACCTCAACCTGGTCTGTGACATCAACAGAACTTGTTTATGGGAAAGATGTGTGTCCCACAGACTCCCCCACCTGTGGAATAGACTCTCAATCCACGTCAATTAGAGTACCTCATTATCTCTTTTTAAGCGCAACCTGGATAACTGGATGGGAAACTGAAAATACACCCCTGGGATTCCACATGTCCCTGCTGCACAGGGGCTTTGGGTGCTGACTTGTCTAAACATGGGCTAAACTCTTGGCTAGGCTTATAAGGGCCTCAGGGCCAGTAGCCTAGTAATTTCCTATGATCTTATGATCCTATGATCCTATGATACAGAACTGAACAAAACCGTAATGGCATGTGAACACTAATAAATGGAACTACATTTATTTCACAAAAGGACTAAAACATTTATATCTTAGCCCACTAGCCTTCATATTGAGACTCCTTTGTTTTCCCTTGCTGAAGGTTCAATGATCTGGTAGTTAAACATGAACAGCTGATTCATAGACATATGTATATTTGTAGCATTATGCAGAGCTAAACATCTTACCTCTTCTTGTGACTGATTTAGTTGCTGTGTTAACTGTTCCATTTGCTGAGACAATTCCCTCAATTTTGCTGTTTTCTGACTGTTATCTCTTTTCAGTTCCTCTGTAAGTATGTCAGTATTGTCCTGCTCATTCCTCAGACGGCATTCTAGATCACTAATTATTATTTTAAGACTCTGAATTTCTTTCTCTTTGGATTCTTCTTTCTCCACAAGTTTCATCTGGGTTTCTTTAAGTTTTACCTCAAGTGTGTTTACTTCAGTCTGGAAGCCTTCAGTTGCATCATTAATTAAGGAAGGTATCTAATAGCCAATAAAGGAAAATAAGTCATAATAGCACTTTCTTCAAGCTAGAATGTATTCCACCAACTAAAGCAGATGTTTGCAACTTAACTTCGTCACACATGTAAAACTAAAATTAAAAGTGTGTGTGTGTGTGTGTGTGTGTGTGTGTAGGGATGCAGGCAACAGTAAGCATGGGACCCTGGCCTTCACTTATTTTTCAATTACAAAGTCATGCGTTATATAACAAACTTTTTTCTTTTGACATCTTGTAATTATTTTGGAAATTATGCATTACATTGCTGATAACATGGACCACTCTAAAACACAGAAAATGTTAAGAAATGCTTCTTCTTCTTCTTCTTTGGTACAGTAGGAAATACCAGGTTAATTCCGTGATGTAATTCTCAGAATTACCATCCAATAGAATGCAGCAGAATTATTAAAAAAGAGCGAGGACATACATGACTTTCCCTGCCCATGTGCTAAACATGAAGTATCAAATAGCAGAGTCAGCTCTGTAAAGCTGGAAGTTTTGGTTCAGTTTTAATACATTCTGTGAACACTATGAATGCAGCAGTACATTGTAATGTAGGAGAATGCACATATACACATTCATGTGACATGAAACGTATAACCAGAGAAGTGTTGGAGAGAAGGAAGGGTAGGTTTGCACCCATATATAAGGGCCAGAATTGGAAAGGAACTATAGAAGAAAACGGTGAGCCAGACTTAATTAATAACAACAACAAAATTCCTGATAACCTTTCCCAAGCATTACTTTTAGAATATAATGGTATCAGTAGTGGAATTAGCAAAATTTTTTTTCAGAGAATGGGATAAGTTTTTAGCTTTCTCTGATATAGAAGGTATAAGTAACATTCCTAGGAAGGTGATCTATAGAAATTCTAGGAATATGAGTAACATCTTGGAAAGTAAGAAGATGCAAAGTGTCCGGAGGACAAATAAGAAAGGTACCTACAAATGTGGACATTGCAACCAATGCTGCTATATAATAAATGGGGATTGTTATAATATAATAAGTAGAAATAAAATAATAAATAGTCAGGAGTATTTTAATTGTAATACTAAAGGGATAGTGTACCTTGCTTACTGTGAAAAATGTGGTGCCTTTTATGTTGGAAAATCAGAAAGAGCTTTGAGAAAAAGAATTTACGAACACATGTATGATATAGCCAACAAGAAGGAAAGTAATGCTCTGTACAAGCATAGCCTAATCTGCAATGAATATAGATTCAAGTTCATGGTAATAGAAGATATAAAACAAGACATTCGAGGGGGACCATGGGAGACCAGAATAGAGTACAGGGAACTATGGTGGCAAGTAGCTTTAAGTGCTGATAAATTTCCGGGGCTCAATGATCACATATCTATATTGCCCCTGTTAAAATTGAGAGCAGCTAAGCTTTAAGAACAGCACTGGCTACTTCAATTTTGGCCACCAGAAGTTCCCATTGTTCATTTGAAACATGTTTTATAAGAATTATTTAGATTATTTTTATTATATAACAAGCAGATACGTTTTAACTGTTTTTAACTGTTTTTACACTCTGTTCTGGAATGTGTATCTTTTTATATTTATTTTCATTTTATAATATTTTGGTATTTCTTCCTGATGGCTTATGAGCGCCTAATTGAACATCAGTTTTGGATCTTAATATTCATTGACATTTTTTCAGATAATGTCATTTTCATTTGTTATTTTCACTTGTTCATGCCATAATATGTTCATTTCCTCATGCACAGCTTTTCTAAGCTTTTTAGCAGTCTTTTAATATTTTTTAAATACGTAATAGTTTTCTTAGGGAACATTTATTATACTGACACAATATTTAAGTCTAAATAATAAGCAATTATTTATTTATTCAGTTTCAGTGTTCATGAATTTGCAATAGTGTTATCTGGTTTTGGTAAAGTGCGATTTATTTCTTTAACAATTTTTTAATTGCATAATTAACAAAAGGAGCGGACTATATAAAGATGGTTAATTAAAGAGCTGACTGTTTCTGATGAAGTCATAGAAGTTGACAAAAACGCAGTGGGTCAACTGATATAAGGCGTTAATACTTGTTTTTAACTGATACTTGTTTTCACTGGATTGCTTTTGTGTCATTTGTTACTGGATTGGAATAAAAGAAGTTGGATTTTCCCTCGTGGTGGCGAGTGGTCCTTTCGTTTTCTGCTTGGCGTTCAAGTTTATTAGTACTTTTGCAGTTCCTGGTTTGAGTGACATGAAATTTTGTTAGATAGTCAGCTGTTTAGAAAAAGTAGAACACTGTACTGGTGATTACAGATGTTTGGGAGTTATCGCAGAGTGCTGTGCACGGTGAGGTGGGATGAGACAGACTGACCATTTTTGATGGATAAGTAGTTGTTAATTAAGACAGAAGCAGAAGGCAGAGGAGGGCCTTAGTGTTTTTTATTTTGGGATGGTTAATCACTAAAATTCTGTTTTGAATGTAATTGCCTGGACCACTAAAACACAGTTTTCCTGATTTTGTAAACGATGAAAATTCACCCTCATGTAAGTGATAATATGATTTGTCTGATAGACACGTAACCTCCTAGAGCAAAAAATCTGGACAAAGCCTAAAATGATGGGGGGACAAATAGGGAAAGCTTTTAAATATTGCTCTTACAAACTTAGATAGCTGATGGAATAATAGGTTTTGTATTAGTATGAATTTTCTGAAGGCTTTGGAGTCTTAAACTCAAATGTTTGTCATTATTTAATGACTTCAGTCCTCAGGTATTTGCCAGAAAGGTACAGATTTTAGGAGGAACACACCAAAAATATGAGGCAAAAATCTGGACATTCTGTGAAAATCTGTACAGTTGAGAGGTATGAAAAGCTTGCTGCGTCTATGCCTTTATTAAAGCAAGCTGACTCACTGGAATTTTTCTGCAAGACTCATTAAAAAGGTTTAAATGGAACATGAAAGAGACAAATGTCAATGATGACTTAAAAGGATCTGATACACATTTTGCTTTTAATTTATATGGGTTCATATCGTTACATTTTACAGACTGGACTTGAAAGCAGTCCCATTTTAAATATAGCATCAATGAAATGACCAGAAGCCAGGACATACTATGTATTATACAATAAAAGGTCATTAGTATTCCAAGATGTGCACACTGATTGGACACTCAGTTAGTGTGCCTGTTGTAAATTGAGCATATCCCAATAGAAAGAAGTCTGGCCACTTAAGTGTTCTTGAGCGGCCACTTACTATTGGAATATGCTGCTATTCAAAAGATATTTTAAGAGATACAGTGTTACATATCAGAAAAACAAGAAGTTCTGCAAAACTAATCTTTGTCTTTGAACATACTCTTTTAAAAACATAAAAAGTGATCCCTGCCTACCTTAGTCCCCTGTATTGATGTACTGTGCAAGCGAGCTGATGTACGTGTCTTACGCATGCTCAGTACATCACTACAGAGTAGAAGAAGCAGCAGCACTCTAAAGTGCTGTTATACAATTAAATTATCTGCAGGCAGAGGAAAAAAGGGAGTTTGCCTATAACTGCAAACCACAGAAGAAACTATTGTTTTTATCATCTTTATTAAATCACAGTTTATATAACAGGTGCACAAACATTAATAGAAAAGAAAACAAACCATAATGACATTTTTATTATTTTAATTCAGTATACTTACATGTTTTCATTTTAACAGTTACCTTTCACTCTAACATTACATAAATTGCTCAGTTCCTGTCTTCCTTTATATCTCACTGAACATTATTCTGCATGTAATCTTCTCATAATTTCCATTTATTTCCATGTAACTATTTAGTGGCAAGTAAGCATGTGAGATGGATCAGGAAGGTGTGCAGTACTGCTATGGGGCTGGCTAAGCTAAAGGGCCAGGGAAACAGTAGGTAGTATGGGTGGCGCAAATAGGGAAAGTTAAAGTATTAGAGGACAGAAACAGAGGGAGGAGGGTCATTCTGGAAAGAGCTAGGGAAGCACAGGCCAGGAGACAAGGGTCACACTCAGAAGGGAGTGTGAGTAGGGTTACTGATAATAGTTAACATATGCAACAGAAGGAGAATTATGTGGGCCAAGGGAAGGTTGGATGATCCTCTAGTATTAATACAAGAAAGGAGATGAAAATGGTATATGAAAAGCAAGGAGAAACCAAAGTATGTCCATATGTGGGGAAGAAGCAGGGAGAAACCAAACTATGTCCGTATGTTTGATACTACAGCAGTCATACATTCTATTCCATAGCATACATTATGGAAGGAAGAGCCAACTGGCTGCAACATGTAATATGGGAAGAATTAATAGGTGGTGTTGGCTTACATTTACTTAATTTTTTAATTATGCAAAATAGTAGGCTTAGATTTACTTTTTTTTTTTTAATTATTCAAAATGGTAATATTGTTTTTACTTTACTCATCTTATGGGGCAATGAGCAATGATCACAGTGATGGTAGCTAATTTTGTGTTTTTGTGTGGCTGTAGATACATCATTTTAATAAAAAGGATTTAGGATTTTTTTTAATCCCACCTCTTGTTATATAGTAATACATTACATCTTAATACCCAGATTATATAACTCACTATATATTTATAATAATTATTTTAAACATTATTTTCCCTGTAGAAACTGTGCTATAATATTTCTAAGTTTAGAGAAACTAAATATCCTAACTTATTTTCCAGTTTTAACCAACCCATTTTGAATTTCTCATGTCATGGCCAAACTACCATTAGCCAGTATACATACCATTTCATATTTCTGCTGAAAATACGCCTTGCCTAGTGGGACTAATTCATGCAGCAAAAGATATTAAGCAACAAAGTACAACCTTACCTTACTGAGGGACAGAGCAGCTATTATTAAATCTCACCCCACACCACCTTAAAAATGGCTACTAACCCCAACCCAAATCTTGCCCCTCTTCCTAACTGTAACACTACATTTTACCCCTTTGAAAACTATTTCCTTAACCCAACCACTAAACAAGGCAGCTTGTATATGCACACACACACACACACACACACACACACACACACACACACACACACACACACACACACACACACACACACACACACACACACCTAACAAACATGCACTACACTAAATGTATCCTCTTATTTAACCCTTATTCTTACCCTAACCTGCTTATACTCATGCAAACACTCCGACTCCTTCAGAAAATCTACAAGTGTCAGCATTAGCTTCCCAATGCCACACTTTTCTTATCTGCATACATCTGATGTTAGGGTCATCTAAAATCTTAACATTTCATAGTTATCCCACTCAGTTAATAAGCAGCTGAATCAAGGGAGTGAATGATCCACTTACATGCAGCCTAATATTGTTCTAAAAACTTTATAACACTTATTTCAAGAAGCTTAAGTATTGCAAATCAGACTGCATAGAGATGTTGGAAGTATAATGATACTCAAGTATAAAACAAAAAAAGAATTATGTACAGCCATCAGATATTTGTTTAGCTACAGCTTGTTTTGATCAATTATAAATAGAAATCATTTTTCTTATGTAGAGATAAAACTAGTGAATGAGCATAGTTGTTTTAGCCAAAATAAAGAAAGCAAACCTGCTTTAAAATGCATATGTCATTAAATATAATAACCTCCTTTGTCAAACTTACATTAAATAAAATATTGTTGGAATACATAAAAGAAGTAAGCAAAGTTTTCTCTGGTAGCTCTCTTTATTATCACAAAGCAAACCTGTTAATGGACCCCAAATAAGTGGTTCATTAAAAATACAGTTGGAGTTTTCATTAGTATAGCATATGCTCGGTTTTTTAAATATTCCATAAAGAAAATAAAGTTTTGCATGAAAGATGAGTAAACTTGTTGCTGTGGGTTTCCTACCAACTTAAAACAAAAATGTTGATAATGAGTAGCAACAAGATCTTATTTACACTGTTAACACATTACTCATCGCCTAAGTATGGTTTCTTATGTTTTGAGTTAAGATGTTTAGAGGGAGGAGATTGTTGACCAGAGGAAGTTTAACTTCTGTTGTAAGATGGAACATTTGGAATGTATTTTAGCTGCTGCTGTTTCTTTGACTTCACTTTTCTTCTAAAGATTTCAACAGATTTCAGGTTGCAGGGCCAAATGAAAAGTTTCCTGTGACTGCAGTGTCAATAATTTGAAATGTTATGTCTACAACAGATTTTCTGATGACAACCAGCCATGCCTAACTCTGCCAAATAACGAGTAAGCATTACAAATACTAGAAGGCAAATCCTCCTTCTAATTAGAGTCCATCAATTTGTCTACCTTTTTCTGAATTTGAAAAAAAAAGAATGTTGATAAAATAACACATGAGCTTTTAATGTCAACCCTCTTAGCATACCATTCAAGCAACTTCCATTCTCTGGTAAAAGGAAAAGTACCTGGAAGTACTCAAATGTACCTAGAGCCTTAGACATGGTTGGAACTGTCAAAATAGGAGGATCTGATTATAGATTAAAGATACAGATTCTCCTTCTTAAATATGTAAAGTAAACTGGGTGATCTTTAGTCTAGCAAGTAAGTCATAGTGTTCTGAATTCTTATTCCATAAGCCACACATGTTTTGAATAAAACAGGATCTTCACCATGGAATCTGGGACTTAAAGCACTTGTGAAAATCCCCTCTTCTGTGAAAAACTATCTAACAGAAGAGTTATAGTTTTCTCCTATGAAGTTTATAGTATGATTAAAATTAATAACGAAAAATAATGTACTGAGAAGGAGACACAGAATAGTGGAATAGAGGGTCATCTTGTTTAGAAATAATACAATGAAGGGAGACATTCTGAGGTAAAAGACAACATTCACCCAACTCAGAAGAAATGGGATATGAACTCCTCTCTTTCCTTTCCCCTCCTTTTGCCCAAAGCCTTTGCAGGTACTGACATAGGTGTAGAGTGTTTACCTATGGTGGTCAGTGAAGTGGATTAACATCAGTCTTGCAGCCTTTTCAGATGAGCATTGAACAATTTCCTCTATTTTGTTTTTTTTGGTAGTCAGTTTTAGGTAAGGAGGATACAGATGTCAGACCATTAATAACTGTAAGAATTCAGACACTCCTATAACAGAAATCTGCAGCTCAAGTTCCTTAACCTCCAGAGCTAATCCTAGAACATATGACATTTCTTCCATAATTGTACAGATAAAAACATTTGTATAAGCTTATGTTTCAAAGGTACCTTCATCCATAAAAGCTTTATGTGCATATAAAGTGCCAGATATGATTTCCTGTCAATATAAACTAGCAAAAAACAAATGCCAGTCTTTAAACTGAATGGAGCAGTCCCAGAATCTAAGAAAAATAAAATCTTTGTAACGACTTCAGCTCAGCTTTTGTTTTTTTTTTTTCTGCTTTAGCTGACCTGGCTGGCACCCCATGTGATTTTCCTTGTTTGTTGGATTTTTTCCATAAATTTCAAATGCTTCTTGTTTAGAAAAATAATTTCCCCCCTTAAATTCATAGTATGATTATTATTAATTTTTCTAAAAATTCAGTCATTGACTTTATGATCATGGCCTGCTCAAAAACTGCTATGATACTGAGTTGTTTGGGGCCATTTGCCTACCAACATTATTTGTTTATGGATTAGTCATCATCATTAGTAATGATATAACTGATGAATACATAACTATAAAAGAAAATAAGAAAAAAATAAAAGCCCAAGTATAGCAAATATGTGTGGCACAGTAAAAGTTAGGTTTAGTAAGCTTGGAGATGTTTACCACAAAAAATGGTGAGAAAATTTGAAAAGAATATATAGAGTCCGGTAATGTAGAATATGTAAAGGAATCACATGCTCAACTGTACCAGTGGTTCCTCATGCACAAGGAAGGTACTACTTGCATTTTCTCACTGGGAACAGTCATCAGTAAGGTGGGCATAACCCAAATGTTATGATTTACTGTTACATGGACTCTCCCCAAAGAAGAATGGACATTACATTTGTGTATCCTTGGTCATGGTTGAAAAGAGTTCTGCCACCCATATATTAAATGGATAAATACAAACACAGCATGTATTTACAGCTGGCTACAGCATCAAGATAAGGCACAAACTTATATTTCAGGTTTACACTTTAAGGAATGATAACAGTCTCTATTTAATGGGAATACCTTTGCTCATCTTAGGAGAACCTTTGACTTTATTCATAATGGGTTAATGCTGGACAACCTAGCAAAACCAATAATTTCCTCAGGTATGTATGAATGATTCTACACAGTTATCTGAACAGCAGAATCTTCAAAGTACGGATCCTGGACTATGATTCAGCTTCTCCTCCTTCAAGTAGATTATCTCAGGGATCCTGTCACACAGCCATTCATTTTTTTAAACACTCCTCCCCACTTCTGACAGACCTTGCCCAATGGCATCCCAACCTGCACCCAATCATCCCATGTGTTCTCTGACGGAGAGGGTTGGTGGGGTTCCCAACCTAAATAAAAGCCTGTAGCCCATTCTCTCCTGGCTGGTAAGTCCTATCAGCTCATTAATTTCCCCAGTTGTGAGAGTCACAGACTGTGGATTGGTTCCTCAGAGTGACGTATATCGTGTCTGCTTGAAGACTCTCCATTGCTGACTGAAAGCAATATATAAGGGTAGATGCTTGCACACATATGTGTTCTATTCCTTGGCTCAGCAGGAAAATCCCTGCCTAATGCTGAGTGAGCCAACAGAGGTACTACAAGTAGGTAGTACACCCAGCCACTGCTAGGTGTCACCAATGCCATGGGCATAACAGCCTCCCTCCCTTTGAGGATGAGTGAGCTGGTGTGAGACACTCAAGCTCATCCTCCAGGAACTGGGCACTTAGGCACTCAGTCAGGTAACTGAACATGAATCATTTGGGCTGTAGTCAGGACCTCATCCCTGTATGCCACTGGGCTAAGGAGATCCATTCAGTTTAGCATTTATAACAACTGCTTCATTTGAGAAGCTCAAAGACTGTCCAGCTCTGTAGCATACATGGATTGAATTTGGATTATGATCCTGATGACTGTCTATGATTAGCCATCAATTCATTCATTGGTGGAGCCAGATGGGGAAGGAGAAGGATGATGGGTAAAATCTTGTTTGTCTAGGATGAAAGGTTGGGGGTATGGGTCCCGGGTTGTACTGATAATACCCAAAGGAGACCGGTGATGGATTGAGGTTTCTGCCATTATGGAGGTGTGAGGCTATGAGGGGACATCACTAGCAGAAGTAGTTGAAACTTCCTAGCACATCCTAAAGCACACATCTCTTAGAATCTTGCAGGAATGTGCAGAAGAAAGGAAGGGTCAGCAGAAAAAAAAAAAAAACATGATGGTTGCCTGGATGATAGCCACACCATCAAAATTTCTCATCTTTTATGAAATGAATGGCTAGAATTGTTTCCATTAGCCAGATATCTGGCAGGTACAGAGGCCCAAAAGTAATTAAAAATTAGTTAAAGGACTGTAACTTTCCACCTCAGTGACATACAAGACACTCACTATTCCATGTCTGCATACATTTTGGAAGCTTGTTGATTTCTCATACCTAATTGTGGATAAATCAGTTCAAGACAGTGACAAAGTTCCACTGAAAAATTAGTCAAACTAAGAATATATTTTGTGTGCTATATGTCTTAACTAAACAACTCTTTGTATAAAGCTGTTTCAGTTTTCAAATACCTGGATGTGTAGAAAGAATTCCCAAGTTTTTCAATAACCATATGAAGTGGTTATGCCAGTGGTCAACCAACAATGAACTGTATACTACAAATCTGACTGTTACATCTGCTTATTGGTTGCTCTGGAAACTGTTGGTAAGGGAATCATGCCAGCATAACTGGATAAGATATCCCAATTTCTGCACTAAGCCTCCAAATGCAAATGCTTCATGCTGCAGACAGTTCACATCTGTAACCCTCTGTGACAATAGGTTTGCCTATTCCATCCATCTAATGTCATATCATTATGAGCTTCTAAAAGCTTAGATAGTTGTCAGTTACTCAAATAAAAACAAGACTTACCTTGTTTAAAATGTGTTCAAACTACTTTGTAAGCAGGCCACAAAAGTAAGCTAAGAATCAATGACTCTTAGCAGATCAAGTCACCAGTGAAATCTCAGGAAATTCCAAAATTCTGAATTTGATCTGGCAGCAAAACTTTTGCAGTAACTGATGCATTATGTGGAATAACCCCAACCCCACCCCCACCCCTGGATATCTGCAAGGGGCTACCCAAGCTAACCATTCACTGTAGAGGAGTTTTGAACCTTCACGATTGTAATGCATCCTACCACTATAACTATCTGATGTCACTCTTTTTTCTTGGGATATAGCTGAAAGAACTTCCTTCCTGTCTGCATATTGGCAACTTCGATAAAACTTGTCCATTTTTCTTTGTGTATATCTTATCTTTTTGCATAGCTGTTGTTTGATGCAGTTTTACATTTAACACAATGTAATCTTTGTTATAACTATGTTACAATGTATGCTTACTTTGTTATGGGGCAAGTAATGATTACACAGGAAATAGAATGGTTTAATTCAGTAATTTTGGCCAGGGGGCTAATTAATACTGTTTATCTGTTCAACTAACTAAGTGTAGTTGAAGCATATGTATGCAGAATGAAATGTAAAGATCAAATGGCAGTTATAAAAACAGTGAAGTGAAGAATTCCATTTCTCAGCAACCAAAATGTTCAACATTAAACAGTTCAAAAGTGCTATTCTTACTTAGCAGTGCATGCTGATTGCAGTAGTGAAATATATAAGATGCTGCATTACTATGAGCTAAGCAAACATTGTGGTTTCTTTAGCTGCTGTCTCAAGGTGATAAGTGCTATGTAACCTAATATTTAAAGCAGTCTTACATATTATCTGTTATTCTACTGTCAAGACTACACTGTTAAAAGAAACAGTTGTTGGGCCATTCAAAAAGGAAGAAAGGAAGGAAGGTATGATGAACCATAATCTGTAAGCATGGTTATGAAGATCAAACCAGGACATAACATGCTTTGCCACTGGAGATCATGACCTTTCTCGTCAATATTTTCCTTTTCTAATCATATTGCTATAGGAATGACCTGTGTTTTATTTGGGGGCATGGACTAAAACAGGCATTCAAAGATTAATTTAAAAAAGTGCAAATTATTCATAAACCCATTTGTGCCCCAGTAATTACAAAAAACTATTAAGTTTGCTTTGTTGTACACTCATAGCTCTCATACATCCAGAGTTTAACAGAATAAATCTGATTTTGCTTTATATTTTTGACCCATCCCTCATAAAATCTTTGATCTTTTTTGGTAAATCACTGGGGATTACAGTGGGCGGCTGCGGTGGTGCAGCGGTTAGCGTTGCCACCTCACATCAAGAGGTTCTCCAGTTCAATTCTCGGCTGTGGTGCCTTTTGTGCGGAGTCTGCATGTCCTCCCTGTGGTCGCGTGGGTTTCCTCTGGGTGTTCCAGTTTCCTCCCACATCCCAAAGACATGCAGTAGGTGGATTGGACACTCTAAATTGCCCCTAGGTGTGTGTGTGTGTGTGTGTGTGTGTGTGTCTGTGTGTGTGTGTGTGTGTGTGTGTGTGTGCGTGCCTTCTGTGGAAGGTTGGCCACCGGGCTGGCAACTCAACACTGTAAAACTCCACTGCCAATCATGAGTGGACAGATGATCCACTGTGGTGACCCCTAACCGGGAAAAGCCAAAAGAAGAGGACTGAGAATTACAGTCAGTAAATAATGCCAGCCATTAGAGTTTCATATGTTTTATTGTCCAGAAAATGCATGCTAATGTAAAACATTTTGTTCTAGTAAAAAATTTTAACAGAATTAGAGTAATATTTAAAAACTGTCCATGATTGCTGGCTTTGTCCAGAATTCTTGAGCAAAGAAATTGAAAGGAATGTTTACAATGTTTCTGGGACATTTTTAATAACAGTCCTTTTTCTAGCAGCAATCTGTAAGTTAAATCAATCTGTCAGTATATTTGTTTTTCTTAAACAGATGTTTTGGCTTGTAGACTGTCAACAAAGAAATGAATTGCACAATGTAATGCACTGTGAAGAATTCTGTTTTAATGCTGGTAACATTTATAAATACATGTGTGGGTCCCAAGGAAAGTTAGATTTGAGAACAGTTCTCTTTCATTTTTACCTGAAATTATATGACACATATAGTATCTTCCCATCTCCCCGTACTAAGGTACATTCACAAAAACTCTTGCCTAATCTCATTAAACTTCTTACATACATGCAGATATTGAGAAACTTAACTTACTTAACTCTTTCTCATTTCCTATATACAGCCAAATAAGCAGTTGGCTTTTGACCACTGGTCAACTGCCTAATGTTAAGTGCTGTAAACAGATACTACAAACCTCTATAAACATTAATTTTCCCTACTTTAGATAACATCCCTGAAACAACCCCCCTCCCCCGCAAAAAAATGTTACAAGTTTGCAGCTATGTCACACTGACGGAATGCTAATACATTCCAGTTTAGGAACAAAAAGTTACAACAGTAAAAGACAGTTGGAAATAATAACTGCAAGATGGGAATTATGCGCAGACAAATCAGTGAGGGTGTTACTGTGGGCTATGTATGTGCAGTGTTCAAAGCTCACAGGGAGTATTAAAGATAGGTATGACTATGACGTGGACAGAGCAAATCAGTAAAGCTGAAAACAGAGATAAATTTAAACTATTTCCTTGGATGGAAATGGATTATTTATATCAAAATGTTCTTTTAATCCCAGGTTTCTCTCCTGTTCCAAGCTGTATCATTCCTCACTCCACACCACCACAGTCTTATACTTTGTTCCTGTCACAACCTAAACTGAGAGAGGAGCAAGCCCCTTTTGGCTCATTACGGCAGGATGTTGGCACCATAACCAGCATGATAGCATTGGAGGGTTTTACATATCAGTCCTTCCTCACGCAGTCCCATGCAAGCATTGCTGGCTGAGCAGGCCTTTAATCATAATACCCAACAGGGTATGTGTTACTGGGAAAATAATGCCTGCTCAGGGGTGTTGTGGGGCCTGACGCTGCAAGCTTAGAGACTGTGCTATCTGTTAAACTGTTTTAAATTTTGGTACTTACGTATTATCGCAACCAGATTTTTGCGGTCGCAAAATTCAGATTCTTCAAGTGAAACGAGTGCATGCACAACTCAGAATTGATTTTCCAAGTTTTTTCTACTGTCACATTACAGTGGTCAAGTTTAAGGCGCACACTAAGCTGTATACATACACAGCTAGTTTGTACAGCAATTATACACTGGAATCCTATACAATGTAGCACTGATGTGATTACCTGTTCTCACAAGCAGTTTCCAAAGCTGCCATCATTCTTCCCAGTTGAAAAGAAACGAACGCCGTTATTTACTGACATTGACACTCACTGATGAGTTGGACACCACACAAATACAACTTGCATGAAATAATTTAAAACTATGAGGCAGAAATCTGGACACTGGAGAGGTATCAGTGTTCCCAAGTGCATTCAAGGTAATGCAGACACAGACATGTTTAAAAAATATATAAAAGGCCGGTAAACATGGAATCCACTAAACAGTAGCTCATTGTAAAGTCATTCATCCCTTCTGCTCTGAGTTTTCCTAATACTAAATCACATTTGTGAATTCTGACCCACACAATACAGGGACATAATTTAAAGCTTGATCTTTTACCCTTTTTAAAAACTGGAGAAATCGGTACTTACAGATTCCATTTGTCAGTACGATAGCACCCATTACAATTCACCTATGCAGTTCTAATGCATGGAAATCTGGAAGACTACTTTTTAATTGGTTTCTCTTACTGAAGGTAATCCAAACTTTTTTCATTAGAACTAAGGACTTTGATCAACACCTCGCAGTGTTTTATGGCCTCATTTCACTTGAACTAGGCGAATTTCACAATCGCAAAAGTCTGGTTGCAATAATACATAAGTACCTATATTTTATATATCTCTATATGTTTAAAAATACATATTTATATTATTTGCATTAATACATATATATTTATGTATATAATCAACACACAAACTGGTGAACGAACCCTCTTCAGTGCTCAGTGTAAGGCATATTTCTTCACCATCAACACAAAACCAGCACTCGCATGTTCAAATATAGCGTCATACATTGTACTTCATACATCATACCTCTAAGCAATGTATTAAGCCATAAAACAGAAGCAGAACTCTGAAATCTTTAATTCTTTAATTCAGATGTTAGACAGCAGTTAAGAAAAACTTAATCCATGGTGTCTTAACAAACAGTGCACATGTATATATATGGATCCCTATCACATGGTCGACAGGCCATATGATCGACACTCATTTGGTCGACAGTTCATTTGGTCGACAAGCAGTTTTATGTGGGGGGCTTCACCCTCCACACCCCCCCTAACTATATATATCAACTCCAGGGTCGCACAACATTGGGGAAGGGGGCAAATCTGCCTGTCGATCAAATGAAAGTCGATCAAATGGCTTGTCGACCATCTCAGGTAGACTCATATAGATATATATATATATATATATATATATATATATATATATATATATTTGCATATATATATATATATATATATATATATATATATATATATATATATATATACATATATATATATATATATATATATATATATATATTATATTTTTTTTTTTTTTAATTTTTATTTGCATTCCATATATATATATATATATACATATGGAATTACTTTGGTCAACAAATCAACAATGTCAACCACAAAAGGGCAACAATGCAAATGCTGGCAAGGAGGTGTGCATGGGCAAGGAACTTCCTCACCTCATGCAAACAACAACAAATAAATAAATAATATTGTTTTTTGCAGGGTGGGAATCCCTCCCCACACCTCCAGCTAATTATATATATATATATATATATATATATATATATATATATATATATATATACTAACTCCTAGTTCACACAATCCCCAGGGAAAGGGAATATTCCTATACCCAGAGATTGTTGATGTAGCACATCTGTCAACCATCTGCATATGTCTGCCATTATTCTGTTTCTCTATATACACATATGTGGGTACCATGTGTTTTGTTGAATGCCATTTCCCAACAAATGCAGTGGGGCGGTTTAATGTTAATGGTATGGATAGCCAAGCAGTGGAAATGTTGATGGTGTGTAATGTAGAGATAGTTAAGTGAGGTTAGAAGGGTGACAGTATTTGTTCATGTGTATGTGAGTTAGGATTAAGGTTGAGGATGAATGAAGGATAGGTGCTGTATATTTGTATTCAAGTTTGTGTATTTTAGGATTAGGGTCACAATTAGGTTAGGGGATAGATATTGTGTTGTTTGTGAATGTTTGTGTGGCTGAATGTGTTGTATATAGTGGCAGTGTTACAGGAAGGTTTTTATGAAGGTAAGGTGTAGGGTTAAGGCTGAGGGAAGGGGCAGGATTAGGGTTAATGTTAGCACCCATTACAAACCTAGTGCAGGGGCCAGAGCCCCTGCCCTCTTTAGTAATGGATGCTAACCCTAATCCTAATGATACCACTTCCCTCAACCCTAAACCTATACCTTACTTTCATAAAAAAACTTCCCGTAACACTGCCACTATTCAGACAAATTTGAGGGCAGTGTTACGGAGGCAGGTTAGTGTTAATACTGGGAGAGGAAATAGTTTTCCTTTTTGGAGATTACTTCCTTTAATATTTTTTGTTTTTGGTATTATGTATGTTCAAAATTCTTTGGTCAGTGTTTTCAATTTGACATTAAATTAGTTTGATCATACACAAAAGAGTCATATATTCATACAACTTGCATATATATATATATATATATATATATATATATATATATATATATATATATATATATATATATCTATATATATATATATATATATATATATATATATATATACATATACACATATATACATATTTATATAGAGAGAGATTTTACTACTATATACTTTTTTAATGTTTTGATGTAAAATAGTTCCTCCCCATAATGTTTCAAATTTGCTCTAGCATATGTAATTGTTTTCGGAGGGAAGTATAAGTTATGTTAAATTTAAGTTTAGAGAATGGGCTATCTGTTAAATTGTTCTGAATTTTATTTTTATTACTGATTTTTTTTTTATATTTTTGATGTAAAATAGTTCCATACCGTAATGTGTCAAATTTGCTCTAGCATATGTAATTGTTGCTGAAGTATTTTCTATCCAAAATATGTTATGTAAGTATTTAATGTCTACAGACACACTGACACACATATTCAGAAGGGCAGACAGACTCACACCAAAATATATATATAAGTACACACATGCACACACTCTTACAGCCAGCTTGTTCAGTTTATATCTTGCGAATGACTTGTGTGCAAATGAATGAAAATGAAAAAGAAAAATCAAAGAATGCAAGACAGTGCAACTGTCTCCCCTCCCCATGGCTCTTTTCTGTGCCTGATTTTGGCACATTGTGCTGTTATGCACGAGAATTATGAATTAGCTGGTAAATCAGTGATGATTAAAGTCTTATAATAATGCCAAGCATTAGAGTTTTATATTTCTTATTGTTAAGGGAATGCTGCTGACAAACTTTCTGTTGCAGTCAAAAGAAATTGCTCTTTCTCTGTTTCTTAGGGACTGCCACTTTCAGTCCAAAGACATTGCTCTTTCTCTCTCTCTTTCTCTCACACACAAACACAAACATAAGCAAACACACGCTCACATGCATACACTCACACACACATTTGTTAAGCAGGCATACAAAATAGTGGTGATTTGCTTTTTTTTAACTGAGTTTCATGACAGCTTAATATAATGCTGTGAAGTGTTGTTTTTTAGCAGCTGTTATGTGTACATTAACACCCTGTTTAAAGCATTCATTTTTTAACAAAGGTGGTGGTGTATAAGTCATCTGTTTTCTAAATTTCATCAGTCAATGAGTCTTATATTTAAAGCCACATACCATCTAACTTTATCTTCTGGGCCTAGACTTTCTGTCATCTATAATAACTTCATTTGGAGTTATTAGCAGTGGAATTCCATCTGTGTCCCTACTGGACAGGGGCTTTGGGTGACGACTTGTCTAAACATGGGCTAAACTCTTGGCTAGGCTTATAATGGCCTCAGGGTCAATAGCCTAGTAACTTCTTATGA
This sequence comes from Protopterus annectens, assembly GCF_019279795.1. Taxonomy (NCBI): domain Eukaryota; kingdom Metazoa; phylum Chordata; order Ceratodontiformes; family Protopteridae; genus Protopterus; species Protopterus annectens. The sequence goes on from NC_056734.1 coordinate 716,508,402, forward strand.
TCCTATGATCCTATGACTATAAGACATAAAAATCAAACATGCACAACTTTACTATTCCTTAAGATTTTTGCACCCAAATTTCAATATGACCTCCATGATTCCTGACCTGATGAACAGCATAACTAATGTTCCACAGTTTTGTATGAAAGTGTCATTCCAAAATAAATTTGTGAAACATAGTTATGGATAGAATTGTACGTGAGGTGGGGATATGGATATGGAATGCTGAAAATTATGTTTGCAAATGTTAAGAACTGGTAAAATGAATACTTCTTCGATCAACTTAAACATGTATACAAAAATACTGAAATTGCAAACATTTAATATTAAACTAAACAAACAATCATAACCTTATCATTTCTTATGGTGTTTCACATCATACTTTCAATATAATATCTATAACTCTATATGATGTAAACTACATAAATGTTTTTCCACATCAGAAAATATTTCAAAATCAAAAACAGAATGACAGATTAAGAAAACATTAGCAATGCCAGGTATATATTGAATGATGTGTGGAAATCATAGATGGCATGTTAAAAATTTGGTATGAAAATGTTAAAAATGTGTAAAGTTATAACTGTTTGCTTTAATAGTAAATCTAATGCATAGAAGCTATAGCTGTTTGTTTTAATAGTAAGCCTGATATATAAAATGCACACTCTTTCAAACTTCATCCTTTCTAGGGATTTCAAAACCTCAACTTATATAATGAAGTAGTAATTTCGCTTGCTCAGACTATTTCAAAAGCCCACTGGCTTTAGTTCAAATTCAGAAACACACATGAAACTGAATTACATACGTCTAGTATGAATGCAAACTAGTAAACAGAACTCAGTTAAACCATTTATAGACTGCAGATGTTGTCTATGCTCTTTAAGCTCTTCAAATCACATTTATTGTAAGACATTTTCTTTTGTAGATTTTATACAATTTTCTCCTGTCCTGTGTCCATTCTTTCTATGCTCTTCCATAAATATGTACTCCAGATACTGGCAACACAAGTTTGGGAATGGGTTTTGGCTGCCAGAAGGGCTGACCAGGAAGGCTAGGATGAAGTGCATGATGGCCAGCATGCTTATCCTCGAGACAGGGGGAGAAGCGACCTCTGGTGGAGACCAGGAGACTTGCTGGACATCTCAAGTTTAAGAAAATTGGCAGCAATGGCCCCTGGTGTCATTGCACTAGCTAGTTCTATAGCTATGGCAATTTGCCAATTGCTACAAGTATGACAACTACCCAGGCTACATGCTCAATGCTCCGCATCATATCCCTTGCTCTCCAGGCCTAACAAAGAGTACCATTAAGGTCAACTTCCTAAGGTGATGAATAAATTAAAAAACATTCTATATTAACAACAAAAAAAAAAAATAGAGAGCAGCCAGACAAAAGCTAATTCTACAGGAAACAAATGAGCAACACACTATTAATGTTGTGATGTGCAGAATAAGAGGCACACTTTATACAACACATTTAAGAATAATGCTGCAGAGTTTTATGTACCAAAAAAATAAAACAACACAACTACGGGAACAAAACAGTACCCTGCTAGTGCTGGTCCCAGTACACGTGCAAACTCGAACATTCAGGGATACATTGATGGCCTGGGAAACATCTCTACTCCTCCACCCCCCCAAAAGTATAGCACATAGGGAGAGGTAAGACACATGACAGTAACACACAGTACAACACCTTATTGTTAACAGCCCAAAGCCTGAATCTTGTGCTCTTACTGTCAAACTGCATTTGCATTTCACAATATTCACATTTATTGAATTCCACATTACATTTTTTGTCATGTTTCTTTTTCATACATTGGAAATTGACATTAATAATAAGTATCCTGTGAATTTAGTGCTAAAGTACAGTACTCAATTGACACATTTTATGTGACTTACTCTACTCGGCATTGTTGCTTAGTATTGTACTTTTCTCTGGAATATTAAGAATAATTTTGCTGGTGTTTGGTTACAATTCAGGGGTTCTATCTGAAGCGTTACTTGCATCAGTGGAAGTTCAGGTACCAAATAAAAACATAACTGTAAAAGAACTACTTACTTCACCCCTCTCACTCTTCACAGTATGTTAAGGATATAATCAATAAAATAAATTAAGCTGACCACCATAGCAAATGGGCAAGGAGTGGTAGAATTTTAAAACTGACCACTCAATGGAGAGATTGAGCTTTTCTTTGAACAATAGTGTCACAAAACCTTTGAGAAAGTTACAATTTATGTTGTTCAAAAGGTCAGTTTGATAGCAATTATGTATTGTACTGTGCAAGCTTAACTCAGAAATATACGGGGTTTATTGAGTAATGGTGAGTGTAGAAGAGAGGTGAAGAAGAGAGTACAGGCAAGGTGGAATGGGTGGAGAAGAGTGTCAGGAGTGATTTGTGACAGATGGGTACCAGTAAGACTGAAAGGGAAGGTCTACAAGAGGGTAGTGAGACCAGCTATGTTATATGGGTTAGAGACGGTGGCATTGACAAAAAGGCAGGAGTCAAAGCTTGATGTGGCAGAGTTAAAGATGTTAAGATTTGCATTGGGTGTGACTAGGATGGACAGGATTAGGAATCAGTATCTTAGAGGGTCAGCTCAGGTTGGACAGTTTGGAGACAAAGCAAGAGAGGCGAGATTGCGTTGGTCTGGACATGTGCTGAGGAGGGATGCTGGGTATATTGGGAAAAGGATGCTAAGGATGGAGCCGCCAGGTAAGAGGAAAAGAGGAAGGCCTAAGATAAGGTTTATGGATGTGGTGAGAGAGGACTTGCAGGCGGTTGGTGTGAAAGAGCATGATGCAGAGGACAGGAAGAAATGGAACAGCCGAAAGAAGATGATGATGATGAAGTATTTCAATTGCATTTGCATCGACAAATGTAGCCCTGGTTGAAATGGGGGCAAGCTCTCCTTATCCCCTGCCCCCTACATCCACCTAATTTATATACCACCTTAATAGGTTGCACAATCTCAGGGAAATCTGGTGTAGTTAAGAAAATTCCTTAACTATGTTTTTATTAAGTTCAAATAAACAAGTGCCAGCTCGATCAGCTGTTCCTGGTTGAATAGGTTTTGCTGAAATGGTTACTGACTATTGACTACGGTATATTCAGCTCACTGCATACCATTTTATCAGATTCATTTTCCTGAAATTTGATTTGGATATGTTTAGCAGCGTCCCACTTCACTGCATGTTAAATGTGTGATTAATTGAGCAGTAGCCTACAATCTAATATGCAGTTTTCTAGCATTTAACTTTCCACTGGCTGTGTAACCACAGAGCTACTATATTTAAATTATGAAGTAGGAGAGTTAACTCTCTCAAGAGGTCTCTGGGGGGGCTATGCATAAATTATATTGCTTTTTATATACTGACAATTTAAAATCATGGCGTGTATTCTTTTTTTTTTTATTTGTTTTTCCTCATTCTGCTTAGTTCAGTCAGCTCAGGCTGAATGTGCTTCTTTGAGGGATTTAACCTCAATTAATAATCTTTGATAATCTGCCATTAACATGCACACTTCATCTGTCCAGGTTAATACTTCTGAATTACAAAATGTCTGTCTGGTCATTGTTTGCACACACTATCATGTCATTTAAATAAGCTGTTTACAGCACAACTGCTACCCGTGCAACCCATCTTTGAATCGTAATTTCCACTGCATGTCTAAGTACTATGACAGTACATCTTGCATACTACATAAATTGTTCCCTAATCTTATCACATAAAAGAACAAATGTTCCTCATAACCTTTACTAACATAAAATGTGTTCTGCTTTTCAGACTTCCTGTTTTCAGAAATAACTTATTTGTTAACTCATATACTCCACAGCACTTGTGAAAAGTTATACCCTCACAGACTACTTACAACTTGAGAATGTCACATTACAAACACATTCCCCATACAGATATTAATATCTGATAATAGCAAATGCTGAGAGAAAGCAAAATATAGATTATGAGCACATCACCAATCATAATCCTGCTTATTATGTGTTTGAAAGAAAAAAATTTAAAATCTGGCAGGCACACGTGGACTACAAAACCAGTTGCAAACTAATCCAAGGCACAAGGAGAAGTTGTAGTCACTTTTTATTTGCAGAAAAACACAATAAAATAAGCACTTTCATCATCAACTATTGGAGACTTCATCAGACAAAGTACCAAACACTATAAGCAGTTATTTAAAAGCAGAAGTCAGAATACACCCACCATCCTAACCAATCAAATCAAAAGTGGGAAATGATATCCCAACAGGATCATTATTGCACTTAAAGAAAACTGCATTTCATAAACAGATCCAAAGATGTAAAAATATAAATACATGAAAATATTAAATATTTATAAATAGACTAAAAGTTTAATGAAACATTTTGTGTCACACTATATAAAACCATATGAAACACATATAAAATGAATTAAATGAAATTAAAAACCATCTATAAGTGCTTAACAAATGCCGTAAACTATCACCCTACTGCCTTTAATTTTAGAAGGCAAGAAATGAAGAGACAGTCATTCAAACCTGGCCACGTGTGCCTGCCAGATTTTTTGTTTTCCTGCAGTTTGCAGTTCTAGTGTATTTTCAGAGTTATTATGTGTTTGAGACAAGGATGCCAAGAAATTCACCTTGTTGTGAAGCCTTGTAATTAAAGATTATGACTGGAAACCCGATCATAATTCTTTGTAATGCATGGAGCTTTGTCTTCCCATACACTACTAGTTACAAAAAAGAAGTGCCATGTGTTTTGCAAGCTTTCAAAGCTGTAAAGCACTTAGTGAGCACTGTCAGAAAGACAGTGTAACTCGGTCTCTTATGTTTGCACTCACATTCCATGCCTCTCTGCTGTCCTCATATGTTTGTTTTTTTCCTCATAAAATCTGTGGTTTTCTGACAAGTCACAGAAGGCTGAAGTCACTAAATAATGAGAAGCATTTGAGATTCAGACTTCATATTCTTCAGAAAATGTGGGCAAATACAAATCTGGTTATAAATTTATAAGAGGAATTCAGGGACCAGTTACAGGAACAGACATCAGGGAGAAAAGAAATCACCACTGTCATTTGCTGGTCAGTACTGACAGATTTGGCTTCCCATCGTGAGAAACCCAACCTTAGCAAGTTATGTAAGAGGGTGCTTACCATTTGTTAGGACTGTGTCTCAAACTGTAATACCACTTAACTGATCTGTGTTTTTCTGGATAGCAGAGCGTAATCACCGTGCTCCTTACATTGTTTTCTGACAGCAATTTAGGTTAACATGTACTCAACTTGAAATCTAACATTCAAGACTTTCGAAGCATTTATATTAACTGTACATTATTAAATAAGGAAAAGGACCTACTCTTCTAATTCAAATGTAAATATTGGCAAACAGCTTTATTGTTATCTTTGTGGGTGTAGAACCTAGGCATATATTATTCACAGCACCTTTATTCAGACAGACTTTCAGCCTCAGACAGTTAAAGCAATTACTTCTTGGATGGTAATTTGTGAGTATTTACAGCAAAATGAAAATGATGTCTACCGGCAAAAGCAGCAATGGAAAAAAATACCAGGCTGTATAAATCATTGTCTATGATTTATACTGCATGAAATTAATAATGAGTATTTTTTATGCGGCACAGTATGCAAAATGTAACTTTCTTGTGAGTCTATTTTGGACACGTGTTCTCTAAGTCATTTAACATAAACATTATTCTCCATTATAACTACTCATTTACCCTTTTCTGCTTTCAATCATTTATCTTTCAAACATCATAATTTATACGAGTCTCCCGCCTTCTTACACCAATTATGCCATATCATGATATACCATATCATCATCCAAGGTTTCTCTAATATCCTTTTTAATAGAATTCCAGAAATGTGTTTAGTGTTGTCGTTAAACTTGGGTTATACGTACTATTTTAGTTAAAACTTTTGATTGCATAGTATTATAATGTAAATTTAATTTTCTCACATAAAGTTGTAACTCCACATTTACTAGAGGTGGCTTTCTGGACTGAATAAAAGTAGAACTTTTCATTACATACCTTCAAATGATCTGACAATTTAAATGAACTTAGTTGAATAACATGACACTCATAATTTAAGGATGAAGTCCTCAGTCTTGACCCACCTGCTACTGTTCTCCTTTAATTTCATTGCCTGTGTTGTTTGAATCTTTGCTGCCAGTTTTTTTTTTATTTGGATTTGTCATATCTTCTCCATTCAATTGATTGCTCAACACTGATTTGGACTATGTATTGACCAATATCCATTCTAATCTCTTAGGAAGTGGTGTAAAATCCCTTTTGATTAAACAAATAATGTAGGGTTCAAAGGGTGTGGGAATTCTTCATTACATTTAATGTCCTGATAGGATCTTCTTGTTTTAAAGTGATTAAATAATAAAGAGACATATTAATTAGAATGATTTTATATTCATATATTTATATTTTTATAATTATAATGCTGGGATTCAGCTGGCTCCTGAGAAATCAGTCTGCCTTCTTTATGTATTAACTTATGTTTAGAGTCATAAAGATAGAACGGAACATGAAGTCATGGGTATTGTGAAATGCCCTTGATGTTAATTATTTTTCTTTCTGAGATGTTTAAAAGAAGTCAATAACTAGATAAACTATCCTGGGGAGCTTTACTATGCATATTTGGTGCTCATCAAAAAGGGTAGCAAATGCAATTTCAGAAAACTAAGAGAAATACTTGGATTCTGGAATCAGTGTAAAATTTGGTGTATTGCCAAATGACTCTGAAAAAAACTACTTTGGATCAGCCAGTTATCCAGTTATGGGTAGATGAGTACATAGTTTAACCTCAGATGAACAGAAACTGAACAAGATATTTTGTGTATACACTGAGCACAATAGCAGGACCAGACTTCAAGGAGGTGAACTTGAAATGTGAGACTCAGTCTGTACCTGAAAAAGTGTGAACCTTTTGGATTGGAGCATGTAGGAAGGCATTCTACACATATAACACCATCATACGTTTTTTGCATAAATAGATATAGCAAAATCTGTGCTGTGAACATCCTGAACTCTCTTGTATTTTATAAACTTGTTCTGCATTGCTTTTTCTTCTTCAGCACTAAGGAAATACTTGAATAAAAATATCCATCTTCTCTGTGACAGGCAGTAATTGCATTTTCATTTGTGAAATCTGGTTCACAGATGTAGTTGTATTAGAAGCAAAAGGCTTAGCTGAAACTGACAGAGACAAAATAGCCTTTTGTAAATGGTTAAACTACTCCTGTTCAGACAGGTTAATTACAGGAAAAGCAAGAGTAATTGTAGACATCTGGACGACTGATGTCTGATCAATGATCAAAGAACCTGAACCCCCACCCCAGGCATCTACTCCCAATAATACATTGTATCTGTTTTTTTTTTTTTTTTTTACTTTGTTTTGCATGTAAAACCATTCCAACTGCTGCTCCAGCCTATTACTGGTCCCACTTTGGGTGAGAACTAGTTACAGGAGGCCTTCTACCTAGACAGCCATCAGGTGTTTTGTTGGCTCTACTGTCCCTGTTGTGTCACAGTTTGACACTGGCTTTCCACAATACTATACTTACAGGCATGCATGCTTCTGAAACAGTTTCTGTTTATAGAGTACTGTGACGTGGTGGATCCATATGTTACAAGATTGGTATGACTCATGAGAATACTGCTGGCAAAACTCCTGCCTAAGATAACTAATCCAGTAGGCTTTCATCAGAAGTACAAGACCAATAAATATGAGTTCAAAAACTTTGAAAAATAAACTACAATTCAAAGTACAGTGAACATTGAAACGCTTGTGTATTACTGCTAAAGCATTTTGGAGGGGAAGGATCACACCGCTGCACTTCCTTACACAGTGCAATATATATTAACCCTGAGATCACTGTATCTCAAAATGCGAGAATACCCTTTTCACATATACAGATTTGCTTTGCCAAGGATCTCATGTCTAGTGTTCACAATATCAGTAGGCACTTGAGCCAGTGCTGAAAACTTTTTTTGCAAAATTCGCCTTTGGCTCCTCCACTACCTATGTCTTTAAATGATCCTCAGTCATTCTGTACACTGTCAGGGCTCCTTTGCACTGTACAACAGAGGCACCATAACAATTGCATTTGATATGGGCATAAGGAATAACAACTTTCTGATTAGAGATCTCTGAAAGCTTGACTGTACTCATGTGAAACAATTCTGCCCATACTAATATGTTTAAGCTTGTTTATTAAACAGAAACACGCAGACAATCTCACAAACATAAGTGCAGGTATACAAACACAAACACACACACACACACACACACACACACACACACACACACACACACACACACACACACACACACACACACACACACACACACACACACACACACACACACACTTACACATTCATACTACTCCCAGGAAGTGAATTGGTAATTAACCCTGATTAAGTCAGTTATTGTTATGCATGGTCTCCATCCAGTCCCCAGAAAAATAGCGACCAGTGATTACACTTAAAGCTTGACTGTGGTGAAGTTAAATAAATCCAGTCAGCTAAAATAAATCTCCTCTTCTTCAGTATAATGGTGACCTAAAACCAGCAAGCAAGATCTTTAAACATACTATCAGAGATTGTGAGGCCAGCTATGAACTAAGAGTTGCCACTGATACTAAAATCAATCAGAAAGTTTTCAGTTACTTCAGGAAACTCAGCTTTAAGTTAAACTCTGCGTTTTAATGGAGCACAAATTTAGTTCTGATTTCACACCCAAAAGTTTCCCCAATACTCTATTTCCCCATTCCAACACTCCCATTGTCACTATGGGCCAGGTGATATCAGATTGTTCAAAAGAAAGCAGCACTGGTTCCATGTGTCCCAAAATATTTACAACTACCTACTAGTTGGTGTTAAACACTAGTTAGCTCAGTTCCTATTATACCTAATCAACATGAGCCCTTTAACCAGGGTAATTAACTTATTTACACTATATTTGGGTGAAGCGTTTAAGTGGCCTTTTGTCTGAAAACATAGCATAAACCTGTGGACCTATAATGCATTTACACTCATTTAACAGACAGACAGACAGTCAATCAGACAGACTGACAGGGGCTCTGAATGGAGAGATGATAAGTCAACACAGAAAGGAGAAGAGTTTTGCTGGAAATTAATTTATCCTCAAGTCTTGGTGAGTACCTTCATAAGGTAGACACTCTTTTTCACAAAATCTCACCAAGATGACACTGATATATAAACTGTATTTTATACAGCATATATCATCGACAGTAGGTAAAAAAATAAAAGAAATAGCTGAGTGCACAAGACCCAGGATAAAAAAAATGCCTAATCCTGGTAGGCACACTGGTACCAGGACTTGATGAAAAAATTACAGTGTAGAATCCTCAAGACACTGAAACATTCCTACAACGGGGCTAGGCCAGGCCCAGGGGGAGGATGCCCCCCCGTTGTAGAAGGAAGCAGCAGTCCACAAAAAACGCAAAAACTGACAGGGCAAAAAAAGAGTAATTAAGACGACAGAGTGGACTATTGAGGATAAGGAAGAAATTATGTATTGTTACTATTATGCAAGAAGCCCAGAATTTCCAGACAGAAAATATACATAAAGATTAAGAGAGAAATTAGAGGAAAGAAAAATACTTCCACAAGAAAAACTAGCAGAAGCTTCAAATAAAAACGTGTGTGCATTAATACAACAGATTTACGAAAAACATTATATAGACCAAGAAACCTTGAGCTGTTTGGAAAAATAATCAACTTAGGAAGTGTAAAAATATAAAGAAGAACATGTAGAGACTTTTAAAAGGTATAAAAAAGAAATACGGACATGGGGAAGAAGGAGAGATCTGATATGGTACAATATTTATGCAAAGGAGAAAGCCAAATTAACCAATACAAAAAAGGCAGTCCCAAAGATATACAAAGAGAAATACAGGGAAAGGCATCCAAATATGGAAAATTTCACAATAAAAAATAAGATCACAAAGAGGGAACATAGAACAGATGGTTAGTAAAGTGGAAGTAAAAAAATAGAAGTTGAAGTTTTGGAATATTTCTCAAGTGAAGAATTTAGTGTAGAAAGTCTAACACAGGTTATATCATGGCATGATGGAAAGAAAAGTACCCAAAGTAAGGAGAAACAAGAGGATCAGGAGACATCTGAAAAAGAAATATGGACATGGGAAAAAAAGATTTAACATAGTACAATATCTATGCAAAGGAAAAAGCAAAACTAATACAAAAAGAGCAGCTCCAAAAATATTTGAAGAGAAATACAGGCAAAGGCATCTGGACATGGAAAGTTTTACAATACAAAAAAATAAGAAAACAAACAGAAAGTTGAAATGAAGATTAGTAACAGAGAAGTTAAAGAAATAGAACCTGAGGTTATGGATTACCTGCAAAATGAAGGATTTAGTGTAGAAAATATAACTCAGATAACATCACAGCAGGATAGAGCAACGGATCCCCAAATTAAGGAGACACCAGTGGAGCAGGAAATATCTCATCAGTTGCCATATGAAGATACTTTGGAACCTTCCACAGGAAACCAGTACAAATGTTCAGTTGGGGTTGCACAGCAAGGGAAGGAACAGAAAACTGTTGCCACTCAGACAAAGTCAATGTTGTGGAGTGATAGCCCAGTGAGTTCCCATATGAAATAGCAATGGATGACAAAGGATGAAACTGAAGAGAATGTGGCACAGGAGGATGCTCTGGAACTGTCCGTAGAATGTTTGCAGGAAATGGAGAGCAAAGAATGTGCCCTTAGGTTAGAAGAAAATGATCTAAGAGAAGACTTGCTTGATTTAACAGAGATGGACAGACATATTAAGATCAAAATAAGAAATAGAATACAGAAAGTCAATAAAACTCAAAAAGTTAGAAGTCTGATAAAACAAATGAACACAGTAATTAGGACTGCCCACAGAGATTCATGCAATATAACAGAAGCAAATAGGATATATTATTGTGCAGCTAAATTAATAACAGATAAAGTCATACCACAAAAAATAGGGTAGTAAGGGAAAGGAAGGGGAGAAACTGAATGCCATTATGGAAGTATCTAACAGCAAAAACTATAAAGCAACTAAGACAAGAAATGTTACAGTTGGAAGAGTATAGAAGAGGGAACAGATCAACAAAAATACTCACAAAAATAGATGTCATAAAAACAATGCTCAGTATCAGAACAGATCAGGATCTATTGTGTACTAACACAGATAATAAACTAAAAATATCAGCACAGGCAGAAAAAGTTAGAAGATATGCAATAAATATAAAGGAAAAATACAAAATAAGCAATTTATTGATGACTCAAAAACGTTTTATATAGAATTGAGAAAAAAGGTAAAAGGAAGTGAAGCACCACCAAAAAAGAAGAAATAGATACATTTTGGAAAAATATCTATGAAGAGCCTGTGGAACATAAGAAAAATGCTAAATGGATAGAAGAAGTAAAAGAAAGAATAAGATGTTCAAATGTACAGGATATAAAATGGGATGAAGTAACAGATAGACAGATTTAAACAAAGTTAAGAAAAGCTCCTAAATAGACAATCCCAGGCCCAGATGCAGTACCTAACTTCTGGCTAAAAGTATTAACATTTTTACATGAAGATTTGGCCATGACTAAAACTATTTATATGCGCACCCTGAACAGACACCAGCCAGATTAACAACAGGAAAAACAACAATCCTACTTCAGTGCAAACTTGTAAGCTGTCCTAAAAAATTATAGAGCAATAACTTGCATTCTGACAACGTAACAACTATATACACTGAAATTGATGCCGACAGTGTTTATAGTAATTAAAAAAAAACTCAATCATGGCACTAGAACAAAAGGGCAATAAATGATAATCATATGGAACAAAGGACCACTTGTTGTTAAATAAAGTCATAAAGGAGAACTGTAAAAAGGGGAAGAATCTAAGTATGGCATGGACAGACAACAAAAAAGCATCTGACTTTATCCTACATTCTTATTTAAAAGACTGCTTAAAAAGGTATAAGATACACCCTACACTGATCGATTATAATACAGAAACCATTAAACAGTGCAGTTAAGTGACGATAAAGGACAAATTATTACTCCAGGGATAAAAATTCAAATGGGGATATTCCAAGGTGACTCTCTGTCACTGCTGCTCTTTTGTTTTGCACTTAACCCATTAAGCTGTCTAGTTAACAAATTATGTCATGGAAAAAATTAGCCCTCAGAAAACAACAAAGTGTAAAGACTTCTCATCTTTTTGTAGATGATCTAAAATTGTACAGTTCATCAGATGAGGAACTGAAAGCACAACAAGCACAACTGTAAGTGGTCACAACTTTTTCAGATGATATAACAATGTCTTTGGTCGATAAATGTGCAAAAGCAACATTTAATGCAGAAAAGCTGCAGCACCAAGAAAACATCAGTTTGGGACAGGAATGTGATATAAAAGAACTTGAACAAGAGGGAGTGTATAAATATTTGGGAATTGATGAATGATCAACAATAAAACATGAACAAATGTGAATAAAACTTAGTAAGGAATATTTTAGAATACTTAAATGAATACTGAAAATGGCACTGACATCTAGGAACAAAGTTCAAGCTATAAACCGGTTTGCTTTTCCTTTCCTAACTTACACTTTCGGAGTGACTTACTTGCTCCAAAAGATGTTGGATAGGTTGGACAGGAAGACAAGAAGGATGCTTCATGCTCACCAAATGATTTATACATAGCAGTGCATACCAAGATTATATAAATCCAAAAGGAGAGCAGTCCCAGGAAGGAAGATCTCCAAACAGTTAAAACCAGCTTTTATTGTCACAAGACACGCAAAAAACACTATGACATTAACGCTCTTCCAAAATTAATCGCGTTTTCGCCCCATCCACTGGACTTCATCAGATGAGGCTAATATTGGTGGCCCAAGATACTGGACTATATACACAGTCCATTGAACAAGTTGGGGAAACAGGCAAATGTAGATTTTGTAAAACAAAATTGGAAACAGTCGTACATCTTGTTGGTTGTGACATACTAATGAGAGAAGGACTGTATACTGAATGGGATAGTAATATGGCAAGATTGTTGCAGTGGTGATTATGCAAACATTATAATATTGAAGCCGCTGAAAAACTCTGGAAACAAGCCACAAAGCATTATAGAAAATGATGAAGTTTATATCACATGTGGTCATCCATTACCAACAGTTCCAAAAGTAGATGTGAGAAAACCAGTTACAGAGGTCCATGAAAAGAAGACAAAAGTAACATTGATCACTGAAATTGCTAAACCCAGTGACTACAACATATTACGTACAGAGAGACACAAAGTCATAAAATACCAGGATTTGCAGGCAGAAACAAGGGAAATGTGGAAGAAGGATACCCAGACAGTTCCAATAGTATAGGAGCAGCAGGTCTTATAAAAAAAGAATTTAGAATCGCACTTACATATGTTACTGATACATGTAACTCCATACGAATTGCAGGAGGAGTCATTACTGGGCACATTGTGGGTACTGGGAAGAACACTTCTGGCTAACATCAAAGATTGAAACAATACTAATTTCATGAACTTTAATCATACTTTGACTTAGGAATTGGGTCCATTTCCATCATGGCATTATAAACTCAAAAGACCTGGAGAAATTAAAAAAGAGAAAGCAAAACTAATTAATACTAAAAGAGCAGCACCAAAGATATCTGAAGAGAAGTATAGGCAAAGGCATCTGGATATGGAAAATTTTACAATACAAAAAAAATGAGAAAAGGAAAAGTAGAAAAGAAAATTAGTAATGGAGAAGTTAAAGAAATAGAAACTGAGGTTATAGAGACCCTGGGAAGTGAAGGATTTAGTGTAGAAAATCTAACTCAGAAAAAAAAAAAACAAGTAGGATAGAGCAATGGATCCCTAAATTAAGAAGAAACCAGTGGAGCGAGAAACATCTGATTAGTTGCCATATGAAGATACTTTGGAGCCTTCTATAAGAAACCAGTACAAATGTTCAGCTGGAGTTGCACAGCAAGGGGAGGAACAGGAACCTGTGGCAACTCTGGTGCAGTCTATGTTGTGGAATGATTGGCCAGTGAGTCCACATACGAAACAGCAATGGATGACACAGACTGAAATGGAAGAGAATGTGGCACATGAAGATGCTCTGCAACTTTCTATAGAATGCCCAGAAGAAATGGAGAACAAAGAATGTGTCCTCAGTTTAGAAGAAAATGATCTAAGAGATCTAGAGATGGACAGGGATAGTACGATCAATGAAAGACTTAGATTACAGAAAATCAATAAAACCCCAAAATTTAGAAGTTTGATAAAACAAATGAATACAGTAATTAGGACTGCCCACAGAGATTCATGTAATATAACAGACGTAAACACAATATATTACTGTGTAGCTAAATTAATAACAGATAAAGTCTTACCACAAAAACACAGGGTAGTAAGGGAAAGGATGGGGAGAAATTGAATGCCATTCTGGAAGTACTGAATAGAGAAAACTATACAGCAATTAAGACAAGAAGTGTCACACTTAGAAGATTATTGAAGTGGGAACAAATCAGCAAAAATACTCAGAAAGATAGAAGAGATAAAAGCAATGTGTAGTATCAGAAGAGATCAGGATCTATCATGCACTATCACAAATAATAAAATAAAAATAGCACAGGCAGAAAGACTTATAAGATATGCAGATAAATACAAAGTAAAAGTACAAAATAAGCAGTGTAGTGATGATCCAAAAAAGTTTTATAGAGAACTGGGAAACAAGGCAAAAGGAATTGAAACACTACCAAACAAAGGAAGAAGAAATAGATAAATTTTAGAGAAATATACTTGAAGATCCTGTGGAACATTACAATGATACTAAATGGACAGAAATAAGTAGAAGAAATAATAAGAATTTCAAATGTACAGGATATTAAATGGGATGAAGTAATGGCCAGCGAGATTGAAACAAAATTAAGAAAAATTCCTAACTGAAAAACCTCAGGCCAGATGCAGTATCTAACTTCTGGCTAAAAATATTAACATCTTTACATGAAGATTTAGCCCTAAGTAAGTAACTACTTATATGGGCACCCTGAACAGACACCAGCCTGTTTAACAACAGTAAAAACAACACTGCTGTGTAACAGCAAACTTGCAAGCTATGCTAAAAACTACAGAGCAATAACTTGCATTTAGACAATGTAACAACTATGCACTGGAATTGATGCTGACAGAGTTTATAGTCATTTAGAAAAAAAATTCAATCACAGTACTAGAACAAAAGGAGAAAGCCATGTGGAACAAATGATAATTTGTTGTTAAATAATGTCATAATGGAGAACTATAAAAAGGGGAAGAATCTAAGTATGACATGGATAGACAACACAAACATTGTATTTTATCCTGCATTTATGGATAAAAGAGTGCTTAAAAATGTATAACATACACCCTACACTGATCAATTATATTTCAACCATGGAACAATGGCAAACCACATTGTAGTTAAGCCATGATAAAGGACAAATTATTATACCAGGAATAAACATTCAAATGAGGATATTCCAGGGTGACTCTCTTCCACTGCTGCTCTTTTGTCTTGCCCTTAACCTGTTAAGCTGTATAGATTAGGTCATGGATAAAATTTAACTCCCAGAAAACAACAAAGTGTAAAGACTTCTTTTTTTGTAGAGGATTTAAAATTGTATAGTTCATCAGATGAGAAACTGAAAGCACAGCTGCAAGTGGTCAAAACATTTTCAGATCATATAAGAATGTCATTTGGTCTTAATTAATGTGCAAAAGCAACCTTTAAAGCAGGAAAGCTGCAGCACCAAGAATACATCAGTCTGGGACAGGAATGTGATATAAAAGAACATGAGCAAAAGGGAGTGTATACATACTGGGGAATTGATGAAGGATCAACAATAAAACATGAACAAATGTGAATAAAACTAAGTAAGAAATATTTTAGAATACTTAAATTAATATATAGATATCTAGAAATAAAAGTTCAAGCTATAAACCAATTTGCTTTTCCTTTCCAAACTTACCGTTTTGAAGTGATTAACATGCCCCAAAAGGTGTTGGATAGGTTGGACAGGAAGACAAGAAGGATGCTTCATGCTCACCAAATGATTTATAAAAAGCAGTTATTGCAAAGATTATATATTCCCCATTCTGAAGAAGGTATGGGCCTCCTCGAAATTAATTACATGTATAGATCTGCAATCGTGGAACTGCATAAATATCTGCTGACCTCACAAGACCCAAATGCAGCAGTGAAAGTTTTGAAACATGAGAAGAATAAGTGTAAGATGACGTCCCTTCTTAGTTGAGCAGAAGCATATCGACATCAAGAGGGAAGTAGATAAAACTCAGGTACCAACTGAATGTGCCAAAAATGAAAGGAAATAATATAAGGTGAAGGATCAAATGAGATGGCAAGAAATGTGGAAAATGTATAAGTATAGAAAACTTTTGGAACAACCTCATGCTGATCAGGATCAAATGAAGGAATGGTTAAGGACAGGTGAATTTAAACCAAAAACAAAAGGCTAATATTGGTGGCCCAAGATAGTGCACTATGTACACAGACCATTGACCATGTTGGAGAAACATGCAAATGTAGGTTTTGTAAGACAGAACTGAAAACAGTTGCACATCATTTTGTTGGTTGTGATCTACTAATGGCAGAAGGACTGTATACTGAAGGGCATAATAATATGGCAAGACTGTTGTACTGGTGAGTATGCAAACATTATAATACTGAAGTAGCTGAAAAACACTGGAAATGAGCCACAAAGCATTATGTGAGAAAACCAGTTATAGAGGTCCATGAAAAGAAGACAAAAGTAGCATTGATCATTGAAATTGCTACACCCAGTGACTACAGTGTCTTACGTACTGAGAGACACAAAGTCATAAAATAGCAGAATTTGCAGGCAGAAACAAAGGCAATGTGAAAGAAGGATATCCAGACAGCTCCAATAGCAGTAGGAGCAACAGGTCCTATAAAAAAAGAATTTAGAATCACACTTAGATATGTACTGATACATGTAACTCCATATGAATTGCAGAAGGAGTCATTACTGGGCACATTGAGGGTGTTGCGAAGAGCACTTCTGGCTAACATGAAAGACTAAAAGAATACTAATTTCATGAATTTTAATCATATTTTGACTTAGGAATTGGGTCCACTTCTGTCATGGTATTAGAAACTCAAAAGACTTGGAGAAATTAAAAAAGAGAAAGCAAAACTAATCAACACAAAAAGAGCAGCACCAAAGATAATTGATGAGAAATACAGGCAAAGGCATCTGAATATGGAAAATTTTACAATACAAAAATAGGAAAACAAAGAGGAAAAGTAGAAAAGACAATTCGTAATGGAGAAGTTAAAGAAATAGAAACTGAGGTTATGGAGTACCTGGGAAGTGAAGGATTTAGTGTAGAAACTCTAACTCAGAAAAAAAAAACAAGCAGGATAGAACAATGAATCCCCAAATTAAGGAGAAACCAGTGGAGCAAGAAACATCTGATTAGTTGCCATATGAAGATACTTTGGAGCCTTCTATAAGAAACCAGTACAAATGTTCAGCTATAGTTGCACAGCAAGGGGAGGAACAGGAACTTGTGAAAACTCTGATGTAGTCAATGCTGTGGAGTGATTGGCCAGTGAGTTCCCATACGAAAGAATAATGGTTGACACAGGATGAAACTAAAGAGAATGTGGCACAGGAAGATGATGTTAACTTTCTATAGAATGCCCACAAGAAATGGAGAAAAAAGAATGCGTCCTCAGTTTAGAAGAAAATGGTCTATGGGATGAGTTGCTTGGCTTAATAGAGATGGGCAGAGATATTAAGATCAATGAAAGGCTTAGACTACAGAAAGCCAATAAAACCCAAACATTTAGAAGTTTGATAAAACAAATGAATGCAGTAATTAGGACTGTCCACAGAGATTCATGCGATATAACAGAAGTAAACAGGATATATTACTGTGCAGCTAAGTTAATAACAGATAAAGTCTTACTACAAAAACACAGGGCAGTAAGGGAAAGGAAGGGGAGAAACTTGAATGCCATTGTGGAAGTACTGACTAGAGAAAACTATAAAGCAATTAAGACAAGAAATGTCACTGTTAGAAGAATATAGAAAAGGTAACAGGTCAACAAAAACACTCAAAAAACTGAGAAAGATAGATATGATAAAAGCAATGTGCAGTATCAGAACAGATCAGAATCTATCATGCAGTATCAGAAATAGTAAACTAAAAATATAAATACCAGCAGAAAGACTTAGAGGATATGCAGATAAATATAAAGGAAAAGTACAAAATAAGTATTTTATTGATGACCCAAAAAAGTTTTAAAGAGAACTGGCAAACAAGTCAAAAGGAATTGTAACAGACAGTTCCAGTAGTAGTAGGAGCAACAGGTCTTATAAAAAATAATTTACAATCATATTTTGATATGTTACTGATGCATGTAAATCTGTACAAATTGCTGAGGGAGTCATCACAGGGCACATTACAGGTGCTGCAAAGAGCACTTCTGTCTAACATCAAAGATTTAAACAATACTAATTTCATGAACCTCAATCATACTTTGGCTTAGGAATGGGGTCCATTCCTGTCATGGTATTAGAAACTATAAGACTTGGAGAAATTAAAAAAAAGGGTGATTGACCGTCCTCCAAAGGTAGTGGATCATTTGGACAGGAAAACAAGAAAAATTCTTCACTCTTATCAAATGATATATAAAAATCAGTGTATACCAAGATTATATATTCCTCATTCTGAAGGAAGTAAGGGCCTCCTTGAAATTGATTACAGCTATAGATATGCAATCTTAGAATTGCATACATGTCTGTTGACTTCAACAGATTCAAACATAGTGAAAGTTTTAAAACATGAGAACAAGTCTAACATGACTTCCCTGTTTTGTTTAGCAGAAGCATATCAGTGTCAAGCAGGAATGGAAATCAAACCAGAAACAGAGAAAAAGCAGGCAGCAAATGAAAGTACCAAAAAAAAAAAAGAAAGAATATAAGAAGAATGATGAGATGAGACGGTAAGCAATGTGGAAAAGGCATGAATATAGTTGCAAGTGCAGAAAACTCCTGGGACAACATCATGTTGATTATGATCTGATGTGGGAACGGTTAAACAGAAGTGAATTTAGACTAAAAGATGAAAGGATAATATTGGCTGCCCAGGATAGCAGACTATGTACATGTTTTTTTTACAAAGTCCATTGAATATGTGAGAGAAACAGACAAATACAGGTTCTGTAAAATAGAACTGGAAACAGTTGGACATCTTGTTGCTGGGTGTCATACACTAATGGCAGAAGTCCTGTATACTGAAAGGCATAATACTGTGACAAGACTGCTGCACTGGGAATTATGCAAACATTACAATATCAAAGTAGCTAAAAAGCATTGAAAGACGAGCCATAAAGCATTATAGAGAATGATGAAGTTTGTATCACATTGGATTACCCATTACCAGTAGTTCAAAAACTAGATGCAAGAAAACCATTTATAGTAGTCCACGAACAGAAGACAAAAGTAGCATTGATCACCGAAATTGCAACACCCAGTGATTACAGTGCCTTGGGTCCCTATGACTCCACTGAAAAATCAGTTAATCGAATGGAATTTTTGGTGTTATTGCATAGAACATGCTATTTGTTAAGCTGTTTTACTGCAATTGCATTATGGTGAGGATCAGGAAATTTGCCCTTTCCCCACTGTAGTGCGATATTGGAGTTAGTATACATAATTAGCAGGGGGTGTGGAGGGCGCAGTCCCCTACATGAGCAGAATTCCATGAACGTCTTTTCTTTTGAAATGCTATTCATTGAAGTGTCACTTCAATGAAATGACATAGACCCCAGTGTCTTATGTACAGGGAGAGACACAAAGTCATAAAATATCAGGATTTGAAGGAAGAAATAAAGACAATATGGAAGAAGCATTCCCAGACAGTTCCAATAGTAGTAGGAGCAATGGGCCTTATAAAAAAGAATTTACAGTCTTATTTAGATTTTCTACTGATTCATGTTTTTCCATATGAATTGCAGAAGGAGTCACTTCTGAGCATATTGCAGGTGCAGCAAAGAGCTCTTTTGGTTAACATCAATGATTGAAACAATACTAATTTCATAAAATTGAATTATTTGCCTTAGGAATGGGGTCCATTCCCATCATAGTATTAGAAACCCAAAAGTTTTGGAGAAATTAAAACAGACACACACAAACATGCACACACACACACACACACACACACACACACACACACACACACACACACACACACACACACACACACACACACACACACACACACACACACACACACACACACACACACACACACAAGCCAATACTGCATCTGATAATTTAGGTCAGCAATTATTTAACCATGATGAAGTGAAAGTGGTACTGAGCTGGTTTCACAAACTCTACCATTTCTACAGAACAGTCACTTTCAGCCTGGAAACATCTATGATGTTTGACTGAGATGAAACTGATGAAGTAAATATAATTATGTCCATAAAAATGTATTTCAGCATTTTCATAAACAGAATAGCACACAGACACACAAGCACTGCCCCTGACTATGAAAACTGTTATTTGATTAATTTGGTAAAGGGGAAGAAGTACTGGTCACTTGCTTTTACACAGAGTTTGCCACACCATTCCCCTGAATAATCACTTTTTGACTGGGAATAGGGTACTGCTTGAATAATATCTAATGACAAAAAATGGCCATAATAATATGTTCCAAACACACACACACACACACACACACACACACACACACACACACACACACACACACACACACACACACACACACACACACACACACACATTTTTCCTGACAGAGCATATCTATGATTATTTGACTGTGGTGTGATTGTTTTAGTGCCCATACTGCACCTCTCCAAGTAAACATTTTTAAATGCTAGCCATGTGGTACAGATGTTTTGGCCATTGGTGATGTAACCAGCTATCAACAATGGCGGTGAATGACTACCTAACTGTAGAGCCTGTTACATTTTGTCCAGTATTAAACTGTATTTACTTTAACTTTCATTTTAAATTGCTATTGTGGTGACTATGGTTACGGCCATTGATATATTGGTATTTCTGTGTGTGTCCCAATGCCATCTGCTGCTGGGCATTTGGAAAATTAGCTGAAGGAAGACAGGAAGGAAGAAAGAACTGATGGATGGCAATGTGATTTGTGTGTTTGCAGCCTGCAATCTCTTATTGTGATTGAGATGAGGCTGAAGTGCACTGAAGTGGATAGAAGGAAGATGTGAGGAGTTTGCTCTTTTGTGATGGAAAGAGTGGATTTTAATTATTTTTTTAAGATAATAAGTGCAAAGTGTATTTGATATTAAGCCAGCAAAGAAGAAATGTGTGGGCTTAATGGAGGGCATCCATTAAGCCCACACTAAAATCAAGGAAATTAGCAGTTAGATAATAAATGTTTTAGGTTTCCCCAATATTTTATATATAGGTTCATAGATTAGTACTAAGCTAACTGCCCTTGTGAGTCATTTTAAGCCTAGCCAATTATCCCTTATGAGACTCAAACCCAGTACCTTGTGTTTGTAAGGCAAGCACCTTAAGCATTAGGCCACCCTCCCAACCCCTGATATGATAATGTGCTGCTATATATATAAACAAGGAAATTACCAGTTTAGATAAAAGTTTTATGCTTGTCTATTACATTTTTTATGACAAGATGCTGCTAAATCTGTGTATACACCTTTATTGTGATCTTATCGTGTTTATATATTTTTGTAGATTTCTATGGATTTTAATGTATGGGAAATTATGGGTTTTACCTTAAATCAATGCAATTAAATTGTATGCATTTTGATCAGTTATTGAACAGTATTTAAATGGACTATATGTTGAAGGCTGTTTTGGCCTGAAGAAGCTCTTATTTGAAAGCACTTACCTCCTTCATTAAAGATTTTATTTTATTTTATTTTATGTTACATGGTGAGACTTTTATGTGAACTGCCTGTTTTGTTTATTGCCACACTTTTCTTCTTTGCTGGCTTATTTTTATTTTTGGTTGGCAATATTACATTTGCCCTTCATGGTGTGACAGTTTGTTACATTTGTATTGGATATTAACTTGGTGAGCATTTCTATGGCAGGCAGATTTCACTTATAATACTTCAATATGTTTTTTTCAGTTTGTAAAGTGAAGTACTTTCTGCCAAAAGCACATTGGATTGCTTTTATGAACTGTTTGTTGGACTGTTCGTGGAAACGTTTGAGTTTTTGGTTACATCTTTGGGGAACCTGGGTGGCTATTTGCTTGCTACTTTTGGATTTTACATTTCAGGTTTGGTACAGCAATTTTGGGTCTGCGCAGTGGTACAACTGTAACTATTTTTAACATTGTTACTTCTTAGTTTTATAGAGTTATACCTCTGGCCATAGTTTTGAATGTTGTTTGTTTGCTTGGAATACATTTGTCTGTTTAGGGAACAATTATTTTAGCAAATGATTATATAATTGATAGTTTTTAAGTTTGGTTAGCATTTGTCAATTAATACTGAGTGATCATATTTTTGTTTCCCTTCTACTTCCTTCTTTTCAGTTACCCCCAAGGCTCCCATCCATCACTGGGTGTCTCTACCCATGGACTATAGCCCTTCTAAGGTTGGGCCAGAACTGAATCTAAGGGCACCCTGAAGGGTTGTGATGTTGACAGCTTCCACTGGTGGCTTTTTTCATTTATGACCTACACCTTGGTATCCCCCTTCATCTGCATTTGCTTGTTACATTTGAGGGCTTACTCCTTCCCCACAGGGAATGCCAAGACAAATGCACTCTCACCCAGGACAGAAATGCCCATCCCTCCATGCCAGCACATCAGACGCCAGAGCCTCAAGTCAAACCTAGGTTGCCTTGGCAATAGTTAAGGAGGATTTATCCCTGTATGCCACACAGTTCTCATTGGCATGATAGTTTCATATAAAGTGTTTTAAGAAGTAAACACTTTAATACACTTGAATTTGACTACCCACATCTGATTAGTGGTCTGTAAGCTGGCAGTCTCAGCTATAGAGGGATGACACTGACCAGATTCTGCAAATTTGTTCATCCTGGGTGACGATGCTGACAATGTGCTGCTGTAAGAGCTCTATCTGGGGACATTGTCAAGAACTGCAGTGTTTACATTAGAGACTGCAAGAGTACAAACATGGCAAGTAGTGCACATCTACTCTAACATGAATCACAGTTATGCAAAGGCAAGCACTCACATTGGATCTAGAATAGTGGACACTGCACAGAGTTTTTCAGGTCAAAAGGAAACATGTTAGCAATGTAAAAATAAATTTGTAACTTTCGCTGCAAGACAGTCATGATCTGTGTATTACTACCTCTGTCAATGTTCAAGGTTGCTGGGTTTTCAGAGGAACAAATGATCAATGTTGTTGTTTGTCTTTTGGCTTTTCCCAGTTAGGGGTCACCACAGTGGACCTCCAGTCTGCTAATGATTGGCAGTAGATTTTCACGAACATCAAGGTGCCAGTTCAACGTTCAACCTTCAATGAAGACACGCCCATTTACGCATGTCTTTTGAATGCCTACCCAACCGCGGGGAGGACATGCAGACTCTATACAGAAGGCACTCCCCGCACTCCAACCGAGAATCGAACGGGAGAACCTCTTGCTGTGCGGCAGCAACGCTACTGCTGCACCACTGTGGATGATCAATAAGGGATGAGGGCTTGATGGTCATGGGTGAACAGCTGACAAAATAAAAAACATGTTTTGTCTGTGAATTCCCAGGACTTGACCTGTGTGAATTAAAATGCACCAGTTGCATAGATCTTCATCTTCTCTCTCTCTTGCTCTCACACATATGCGCACATGACCACACTCACACATAAACACATACACAGACACACACACACACACACACACACACACACACACACACACACACACACACACACACACACACACGCACACACACACACACACACACACACACACACACACACACACACACACACACACACGCAGTGTTTCTGACATTCCAGACTGAGTATTATTTAACTGTAATCAATTGGCAGTAGTACCCAGTTGTGTTTGCACTCAGACTCATGCCTAAAGCAAGTACCTTATGAGGTACACTTCCAAAATTTGACTGTGATTAAGTTAAAAAAAATGCCTCTATTAATGTTTTTAACTTGTTTCTATCTGTCTCTGTCTGTTGCAGGCAAACACACACACACACACACACACACACACACACACACACACACACACACACACACACACACACACACACACACACACATACACACACTACCATGCTTAAACACACATACACACAATCTCATTCTGAGAACCATTTAATTGTGATTAAATGACAGTAGTGGTCGGCTGATTTCACAAGCAAACTGCCTCATCTAACAAAAGTCTGTAGAGCCCATGCCTGATGATGTACTGTCATTAAGTGTAACCAATTTTGCCTGGAGCAATTTATATCAGCTTGATTCATACCTAGTCAAACAGACACACACACACACACACACACATATACACACACACACACACACACACACACACACACACACACACACACACACACACACACACACACACACACACACTGCTCCTGATAATATAGATTGATTAACTGTGATAAAGTTATAGTAGTATATGTACCCAAGAATACCAACTTTTTTACTGGTAAACGTCTGGTGCTTCACTGTTATCAAGCGAAAGCAAAACAGCATAGTAAAGCCTTTCAGCTTGTTTTACACACCCTTGAAAATCAAGACAGATGAATCAAAGCAGATGACCATATAAATTGAATCATGTTTCAGGAAAGATTATTTGCTTTCATACATAGAACTCTTCCCTGAATAACTACTTCCCTAGAAGAGAAATATTGAATGCTTAACTGTGAGCAAGTGAAAAATCTATCTAGAAAATACTCTACAATCACGAAACAAAGAATTTCAGAGGGTGGTGCCAAGATGGTCAAGTGAAGACAGCACTTTTTTGAGCTCTGCAAAATTACTTTTAAAAATAGGAAAACAACTATTTTGTTGAAAAAAATGTTCACATAGTCTTAATGATATCTTCCTTGATTTCTTATTTTCCGACTTTTGTGAAGTTTTATAAACATTTTCTTATCAGTTTTACTTGGAGACTGAACTACTGACTAAAAATTAATAATTCTAAGCACTCATATGCTGATATGTCCATAAGAAAGGACTTACAACTAGTAACATCAACTTTTCAAGAACTACGTTTGAAAATGGATAGATTTCAGGGCAACTTAGAAAATCTAAAAGAAAACTGTCGCAAAAAAACAGGTTTTTAAAGAAATGCTACAACAGCAACAAAAAAAACTTTGAAATGGAGAATGCCTTGAATAACATCGATGGCAGACTGAAAGAGGATGAGTCACAAAACTGACTTTTTACTAGAGAAATATACCTGATTTTTAAACAAAATAGATGGCTTGGAAAATAGAGAAAATAAATGCAACATAAACTTTTGGCCTCCCTGAAAAAATGAAGGTGAGGATTTAATTTCTTTTCTGAATTCCTGGGTTCCTAAAATATAAATCTTCAGGAATGATTTTTATATAGCATTGAAAGAGCCCACAGAGCTATAGATAAACCTATTCCTTCTTCCCCAACCTCTCCACCAAGATCTAGTGTTATAAAAATTCTATCTTATATAGACAAATAATTAATACTGCGTGGAGGAAAGCTCCCTTGAAATATAAACAAAATGTTATTAGATTTGACAATTATTACTCATCAAAAACAAGTGAGTTGAGAAAGAGCTGCTGGCCCCTTGTGAAAGCTAGAATGGTCTCAAATCTCACATACTCTTCCCAACAAAGACAAAAATACAACTGTCTAATTGAACAAGAACTTTTAATAACTTAGAAGAAGCCTCTACATTTGTTAAAAATAATAACCCTATACCAACAACAGAAGATATGCACTGGTCATCTCCTACTCTGAAAAGAACCTCTGATAATAATACATGGACTGATATGAAGAAAAAGAAACAAAAACAGAACTCACTTTTTCTTCATCTAACAATGCATAAAACCTTCAGTTATTAAATTTTATTTATTTATTTATTTTATTTTATTTTATTTTACATTTGTTGACTGGGAGAATCCAACTGGATAAATGTCCATTTTCAGCGGAGGCCTGGGGAGAAAAGCTCCAGAGTTTGTAAATATACAAAGGCATACAAAGGCAAGTAAACACATACAGCGTTATTTCACACATACAGAGACAAAGTACAAAACATAACATTTTAGAAGTACATAGAGAAAAAAAATATTTTGACTGCACATTTTAGAGGTACATAGAGAAAAAAATATTTTAGCTGCAAATTGTAGTAGCAGGACACATTAGTTGTATGACCAGTAATTTCTATTTGAATTATTGAGAGTATGTATAATTCGCCCATAGAATTTTCAAGAGTATAGTAGAACTGCTAGTAGATGAGGTTTGCGTATTAAGAATACTAGTACATGCAGTAAATTAGTATGCTGAGGTTGACAGAGAAAGTCCTGAGGGAAAAGCAGGTGCAGAGTGTCAACCTGGGGGAAGGCACGGGCATTGTCTATTGATGAGTAGGTGTTCCTTTACTAGTTGTTTAAACTTAATGACAGAGTTTGCTGAGGTAATATCAGGGGGCAATGAGTTCCAGATTCTGCTTATGTAGTTAGGAAATAGGGAGTCTCCTGCTGAGTTGTTGGTCCTGGTGATCTTGATTAAGGTCCTCTCACTAGAGCATAGTTGTCTTGGGTTTTCAAGTATTTTAAGTAAATTAGGTAGTGTTGATATTTTGTCTGGATATAGTAGGAGTTTTTAGTGAAAACTAGTTGGTGGAATGTAATGAAATTTTGAAGTTCAAGCCAATTTAGTTGGTATAGTGAGTGGCAATGATAGGAACGGTAGGGAGCATTTGTGGGAAATCTGGCAATTTGATTGTAACATGTGTCTAGTTTTGTAATTTCTGTTTTGGATAGGTTGGTGAAGATGGGGGCAGCATATAGAAGTGTGGATATCGCAGAGTTTGAGCCATGGTAATTTTAGTCTGTTGATTTAGGTATGTTTTATTTTTGTACAGACTGCCTAGTTTTCTGTGTATGTTTTTGATGGTTTGATTTATTTTGTGTGGGAGTCTGAGGAGATAATGGTACCATCACTAGACATAATACTGAAAGAATCAGAGTGTAAGTTGGATTTATTTGGTTTGAAAATTAGTAATTTGGTCTTTTTTGGGTTCAGTAACAGGTTTTTACTGAGAAACCAAGCTTTGGTGGTTTTGAAGACTTGTTGGGTAGTGGAAAGGAGTGTGAGGGGGTTGGTGGCTGAGCAGACTAGTGTTGAGTCATCAGCATATTGTATGACAGTTGCATCTTGGGTGATCTTATTCAGATTGTTAATGAATATGGGAAATAATAGAGGGGCTAGAATTGATCCTTGTGGGACTCCAGTTGTAATAGGGAGCAGTGTGGATAGTTTGTCATCCCACCTGACTGCTTGCTGTCTACCTATTAGGTAATTTTGAAACCAGGTTAGTGAGTCAGTGGCTAGTCCAAGGTCAGAGAGGGACTCAAGAAGTTTGAGATGGTTGACCATGTCAAAGGCTTTTGATAGGTCTAAAAATATGGCTGATGTTAGATTGCCTAGATTCCGGTTCTGGTTGATTAGGTTGGTGAAAGACAGGATGGCAGTTGTTGTACTGTGGGCTGGTCTAAATCCATGTTGGGTAGGAGTGAGAAGTTGTTTTTTTAGTAGATATTGCATAAGTTGCTGGTGAATACATTTTTCTAATATTTTGGCAAGTGGGGATAATATGGCAATAGAGCGATAGTTGGTAAGGTCTGTACAGGTCCCACCTTTGTGTAGTGGGGTGACATATACTATTTTCCAGATTGTTGGAATTTCACTTTCTATTATTGATCTGTTCAGGAGAATTGATATTGGATAGGCTATCTCATTAGCAGCTATTTGAAGGTATTCAGCTGGAATGTTGTTGGCAGCTAGGCTAGTTGGTTTGAGTTTACTTAATAGTCTTTTTATATAATCTGTGGGAATAGGTTTGAATTAGAAGGTAGTATTGATATTGGTAGCAGACTTGGGGTTACTGGTAGTAGGAATTGTGGGTTGTTGATGAACCAATTTTGAAATGGTTTCTATGAAAAATCTATTAAAGGCCTCTGGGATTTTAGTGCTATCCCTTACAGTGGCTGGTGTTGGGGTACTCGGTCTGCCGGGGTGGAGTAATGTATTTAGTCCTGCCCAGAGTTTTTGGGGGTTGTTTTGGTGTCTATTTTGCAAAGTGAGAAAATAGTTCCTTTTGTCTAGTAGAATTTGTTTTTTAGTTTCGTTTCTGAGTTTTTGGAATTCTTATTTGGTTGCTACAGTTTTATTGGCTCTCCACTGATGCCAGGCTCTGTTTCTTTAGGCTATCATGGTTCTAGTGGTACTTGTGATCCAGGGGGCTATTTTAATTTTTTGTTTGCTTGTGCGAGGAGGGGCATGGGTGTTTAGGAAGGTAATGTTAAATAGCTCAACTGCTTCGTCTAGTGGGAGGGTCTTTAGAAGATTCCAAATTTGGTATTGCAATTCAAGTTTGAATTTTGTTATGTCAAAGTTTCTTTTGTTTCTAATGGTCCGGGTTGGTGGTTCGGAGTTGGTGTGGGATTTGAGTTTTAGTAGAAACGTGGGCTGGTGGTTACTGAGGTTGTCTGGTAGGGCACCTGCTTGATAGAAGGTATTGGCATTGTTTATTAGGGTCCAGTCTAGGAGGCTTTTTTTGCTTTTATTATTACCTAGCCTTGTACTGGAGTTAATGATTTGGAAGAAATTATACAGATTTATGAAGTTAGAGGGGTTGGCGCTAGAGCATTTATGCCAGTCTATGTTAAAGTCACCTAGGATGATTGTTTCTAGGGGTAGGTTTTGATTGGTCCAATGTAAAAGGGCTTCTAGGGTGGGGATGTTATTACCTAGTGGTATGTATCCTATTATAATATTCATAGATTTTTTTGTAGGTTAGTTCAAGTTTGGCTAGTAGTAGTTCTGAGGACATTAGGGGAGTATAGGAGGGTCAATAATGGTAACCTTTAGGTTGTTTTTATAAAGTTATGCTACACCACCCCCTTTTCTGAAAAGTCTGTCATTACGTATTACATTATAGCCTGGGGGAAGGAATTCGCTGTCGGGAGTAGTAGGTTTTAACCAAGTTTCATTAGGGATAGTAGATTTGGGGAATAGTTGTCTATTAGAGTATGTAGTAGATGTACTTTATTATTAATGCTACTTATGTTTAAGTTCAGGAAAAGTAGGCTATTCTTTGGTCTGGAGAGTAAGGTTGAGTTATTAGATGGGGTGGGGAGGAGGGGGAGTGTGGGTCAGGGTTTGGGCCTAGATTAGGGTGTATGTCACCTGATAATCTTAGTTGGTGACTGATATCGTCAAGGAGTTTTGATAGCTTAGCAAGAATGTGTATGTACTGATGTGTGGAAAGTGATTTAGTGGTTGTTTTGATAAGTGTTGTGGATGCTAGAGGGATTGTGCTGTGATGGTAACTACTTGAGGGTATGTGTAGGCTATAGTGTTCGGTGTGGGTGGAGTAGGTGGATGCATGTTTTGATGAGGTGGTAATGGTGGTAGGAAGAGTGATGTGATAAGAGGTGAAGTGCAAGGGTGATGGCATTGATTGCATACATGTTGAGTGGCTATAATGGTATGTGTGTGGGAATTAGTGGGATGAGTGTGTTAATTAGTGGAAGTGTGTGTAGGCTGAAGTCAATGAGGATTGGTAGATGGTGTTTTTGGGTTGCTTTGAGATTGGCTTTGGGGTTAGTGGGAGGAGTGTATAGGTATAAGCTTAGAGGTAGTAGGAGCGGGTGGGAAGTGGGGGCAAGGTAGGGGAGCGGAGAGAACCGAGTGTAGCGAGGGTGAACGGACCGGGGCTGGACACATGAGGCAAAAGATATCACTACCAAAAATAATCTATTGGGTCAGAGAATGCTATTAACAAGGTCAGTTTTACACACAACCCTTACTGTGAACTACAATTCTTTTCAGTTCGCACAAAATCCTAAATCTGTTTAGCTCTGTACTCTTTTATCAGTTGTTTTTTACACTACAGCATACAGCTGTGTAGAGAAGGGCATTTTCTGTCTCACTGCCTTGATTATGGGAGTGAGGCAATACCTTGGGGGTGATTATACTGGAAATCTGAGCTCCAAAGGGAAAGGTAGTGGTTATAGGAAACCAAAAGAGAAAGGACTTGCAGGGGAGCTACTGGGACCTTAAGTCTAGTTGGGATGCCTTTAGCTGGGTGCTGCCAATGTAGTCCGAGAGAAAAACGGGTTATCAAGAGCTGGCTATACTCCTAAAACAACTATTGCTCCTGAAGAAATTCTCTTGTTTTATTGTAAAATTGTATTTTTTTTTGGTTGTCTTGGATCACATGGGTATTTAATATTGAGACTCACACTGATGGTAATGTATTTACCTATTAATTTACTTCTTTTTTTCCTGTTATTTTTGTTTTTAAAACGAAAGTCTAAACAACTATATGGAAGTATAATCTCTCTGTCTGCATTAAGGTAGCATGTTTTACTTATATAT